>NC_134492.1:38945371-39245371 GCF_040206685.1 Ascaphus truei | reverse complement strand
TGTAATAGCAAAGATGTGTGAATTTCTATCATCGGTATGTTTAACATTTTCCAGACACTTCCTCACTCAATATTCCCGGTGCTAATAAATTACTGTTCAAGCGTAACATGTCAGAGAAGTGGTAGAAATACATTTCAAACCTTCTCGGATCCTGCTGGATCCATGTGTAATTCACAAACACTGCTGTTTATCAATAATTTGGAAGGGATTTGGCTCCGGCGATCTCCCCACAGTATGAAGAGGGACAACAAGCAAGGAGACACCGGGGCCTGCTAGAAAGGAGGTGAGGGACTGGTGAGAGGCGCGTGCGCCGCCGTCATCAGCAGGAACCTAGCCTTAGGCTACGGCCCCCAGGCAGTGCGTGCGTGTGCACGTTGGAGCGCCTGGCGGCGCGTCCACCCGTTGCTGAAGCGATCAGAGGACTTCTGCTTGTGGTGGTGAGGGGGAGGGGGCGTGGCCATGATGTCATGGGGTATTTTTATGTGCAGTACACTGTACGGTGGAAGGTTTTTATAATGTTATTTACCCACCATAACTTTTTTAATGTTTGGTTACACCCACATACCAGCTTCACGTTGTATAACAGCAACCAACCTTGCACTGATACGACCCAAAAGGTTGAAAGAGCTGTCTGTGAGAAGGTTTACTGGCTCTGCACTTCTTTAACTCATGCTGTACTAAAAAGCTGTGTAATACGGCAAGCATAAACTTACTGTATAGGGGTCCATGTTGAAAGGGACAAGAAGTAAAGAGCGACACACTGTGCTCATTTGCATTCCCAGAATCCCTTGCTGCAGTGGAAGCACTGTTTGCTAAGCGATCATGTGGAAAGAAAGGGCTGCAGACCTGTCCGAGACATGCAAGCGCACCACAAGTGGGATTATTTAAAATACTTACACTTATCTGATTTGTGAACACAGAGTATCTTGCAGAGGAGCAACCTGGTAAGTAAAAACAGACACATACATACATATATTATACTGTACAGTACTGAATGTATAGAACAAAAAACTAGGCGCTTACCCCAAGTCACGAACCAGAGATAAAGGAATGATATAATAAAACAAAACAGAAAATAAAATATAATAGGTAATCTCCAAAAGGAACAAGGGCAACCTTCGATCCCCTCTGCTTCAACCCGGTATAGGGATCATCCAAATCCCTTGAAATAACATAAAAAAACAGGGGAGCAAGGGGTTAACAATTTCCAGGCAAAAAACTCGCAAATAATTGGGATAAACACCCCTGATGCGGGATGATAATAATGGGGGTAGTGTTAAAAAAACTTACACGGCCTTGTGTAAGCGTAGATAAAAAATGGTATCTTTGATGTGGGTAGATAAAAAATGGTATCTTTGATGTGTTAGATAAAAAATGGTATCTTTGATGTGTTAGATAAAAAATGGTATCTTTGATGTGTTAGATAAAAAATGGTATCTTTGATGTGTTAGATAAAAAATGGTATCTTTGATGTGTTAGATAAAAAATGGTATCTTTGATGTGTAGATACTGTATGTATGTATGTGTCACGCTGTGCTGCCCGCAGACGAGACCAGTCCCCTGTACTGAGGTGGGATGTAGAGTATACGCACCGACAGCAGAGGGGGCGAGTCCGGGATGTGGCGTAGTAGCGTGGCCAGGCCTGGATGTAGATAAAGAATGGTCAAGTACTTGCCGAGTCCGAGGATATAGAAAGTTCCCTAGTCAAAATCCGTAGCAGAGTCCGAGGGTCTTAGAGGTTAGAGGAGTCAGTAGGAAAGCCGAATTCAGGAGCCAGAGGGGGTTTTCAGACGAGCCGGGTCAGTAGCTGTAAGGAATAAACACAAGAAAGCACGACACCGGTTCCAGGCAACACAGGTAGCAAGGAGCTATGCAGAGCAAGGAAGTGAAAGCAAAGCAGGATATTTAAAGCGACAGTGACCAATCCGGACGAGGGGCATGGCGGAGGCGTGTCGAGGAGCTGCTTGTAAGTGGCTGAGAGTCCAGGAAATAGCAGAGCACAGCTGAGAGTCTGTAACACCAGTGCCAGAATCCAAGATGGCGGCGGCAGAGTTCAAGGTATGCACTGGGCGGCGGCATGGGTAGCGACGGGGGGCAGCAGCCGCTGCAGTACTGGTAGTGGGTAAGGAGGGGTTACGCCGCAAGGGATGTGACCCCCGATTCCTTACAGTATGTATGTGTGTGTATATATATATATATATATATATATATACATACACACACACACATATATATGATGTGAGAAAAAAGGAAGCCCCAAATAATAGCACTCTAGAATACCAAATCAATATGCAACTACAAATTTTATTGAATAAACTGTCAGAACAAAAGGTCTAAAAGAAAGCAAGGAATAATTAAAAGCAGGCATAGATCCCCTGTGCGTATAACTTGACAATAATCCTCTAATAATGAATTCAAAGATGGACAAGACGTCCCAATTGAAAAAGTGTGTAACCTTGAGTATATAAAACAAGGGGAGTGTATACTGTATGCTGCAGTGATAGGGCTGTGATGACAAAGGAGTGGCAATAACCAGATAATCAAATCATATCAATGCTCATTCCTATTAAATCATATATAATAATCTCTGAAAATAGAGTACATCAATACAGTGTAAGAGCAATGTATATGAAGCTTGGAAAAGCACACTCCAAATAGCTGCATACCCTAAATCACATGCCACATAGTAATCAAACACACACATAATCTGTAGAGGAAGCAAGGAGCAATAGCTCAAAACATAGTTACGTGTCCCTGAGGGGGGACAAACCAGGGGATCCTGCCTACAGCACCCACTCCTACGCGTTTCAGCCAGATGCCTTCAACTGGGAGTGGTGGGGTAGGCAGGATAATGTGCAGACTTAAAAAGGATTACAATCATGCCCTAAAACGTCATCACCTGTTGAAATTTCACCAAAGTGCAATTAATCTAAACAGTTCACAGGCGTGTGCATCATGAACCTACCCACTGCGCATGTCCCAAAAAAAACGTCATAACCAGAAGCCCAGCAAAGCAGGGCAATATGCTGCTTTCCACCATATCCATTAAGCTGGCAGCTTTCTGTCTTCACACAGTGAAGTGCGCTCGAGTGTGACGTCATCGAGAGGCACCCGATACACGGATACATGCCTCTTCTTATTTATTTATTTATTTATTTATAAAATATTTTACCAGGAAGTAATACATTGAGAGTTACCTCTCGTTTTCAAGTATGTCCTGGGCACAGAGTAAAACAAAATAATACATGGTTACAAATACAGTTACATAAATGAACAAGGTATACATTATATACAAGACATTGCATGCACAGTTAAAGAAAATATATATTATGAGCGTATGAAACAGTTACAGACCAGGTTAAAATGTGAGACAGCCTTAGATTTGAAAGAACTTAAGCTGGTGGTGGATATGAGAGTCTCTGGTAGGTTGTTCCAGTTTTGGGGTGCACGGAAGGAGAAGGAGGAACGTCCGGATACTTTGTTGAGTCTTGGGACCATGAATAGTCTTTTGGAGTCTGATCTCAGGTGATAGGTACTGCATGTGGTAGGGGTGAGGAGCTTGTTCAGGTAGCTGGGTAGCTTGCCCAGAAAGTATTTGAGGGTGAGACAGGAAAGGTGAACTTTGCGCCTAGACTCTAGTGATGACCAATCTAGTTCTTTGAGCATTTCGCAGTGATGTGTGTTGTAGTTGCATTGGAGAACAAAACGACAAATTGAATTGTAGAGGGTGTCAAGTTTGCTAAGGTGGGTTTGAGGAGCCGAGCCATATACTATGTCTCCATAGTCAATAATTGGCATTAGCATCTGCTGTGCAATACGCTTTCTGACCAGGAGACTTAGGGAGGATTTGTTCCTGTAAAGTACCCCTAGTTTGGCATAGGTCTTGGTTGTCAGGGTATCAATATGCATCCCGAATGTTAAGTGGGAGTCAAACCATAAGCCCAGGTATTTAAAACTAGTGACAGGTGTTAAGGTGGTTTTAGCGTTGGTTCTAATCAGGAGCTCAGTCACTGGAAGCTTTACAAATTTAGTCTTGGTCCCAAATACCATTGTTACAGTCTTGTCAGTGTTTAAAAATAGTTTGTTTTGGGAAATCCAGTTTTCGAGTCTCAAAAAGTCAGACTGAAGTATGTGTTGAAGGTCAGAGAGGCTATGGCTGTGTGCATACAGGATTGTGTCATCTGCATACATGTGTATTGAGGCTTCCTTACAAGCTGTGGGAAGATCATTAATGAACACTGAGAAGAGTAGGGGCCCCAGAACCGAGCCTTGCGGGACACCACAGGTGATATCCAGGGGGTTGGAGTTAGAGCCTGAGATGGACACATGTTGGGATCTTCCTGATAGGTAGGGCTGAAACCAGTTTAAAGCATGTTTCCCTATTCCAGAGCTCTGGAGTTTGTTAAGCAGGATAACATGATCAACTGGGTCAAAAGCCTTTGCAAAATCTAGGAATACAGCACCAGTGAGTTGTCCCCGTTCCATTCCACACTGGATTTCATTGCAAACTTTTAGCAGGGTAGTTACGGTGGAGTGTTTGGGACGAAACCCAGACTGGAATTGGCTAGGGAAATTTGTCTTGGTGTAGAAATCGCTTAATTGGGAGTGGACACATTTTTCCATAACTTTGGATAGAATTGGGAGAAGTGAGATTGGCCTGAAGTTTGAGACAGTGTTTTTGTCCCCACTTTTGAAGATTGGGACAACTCTGGCAGTTTTCCAGGTATTAGGGATATGGCCTGCAGACAGGATAGAGTTGACTATGGACGCAATTGGTTTGGCAATGGCTGGGGCACCAAGTCGTAGGAACCTAGATTGTAGTAAGTCGGGTCCACATTGGCTGCTTAGTTTTAGTTTGAGGAGCGCTTGTGTAATCTCCTCTTCAGATACTGGGCTAAATTGAAAATTGTGGGCAGTGTTGGGAGGGGGTGGGACTATAGGGGTACTCCCAGGATGAGATTCAGGTTTGGGGTTTGGGCTGCGTTTCGCTAATAAGTTAGTGGCACACCCCACAAAGTAATCATTGAATGCATTTGCAATGTCAGTGGGGTTTGTCAGAGTAATATCCCCCTTAGTGATATTACTTGGTTGTTGATGGTTAGGAGCCTGGAATATATTGTTGATAACCTCCCAGAAGTTAGCTGGGTTTGATGTATTTTGGTGGAGATTGTCAGAGTAATATTGTGCTTTTGCATACCTTGTTTGCCTTGTGCACACGTTCCGCAGGCATCTGTAGTGATTGAGATCCTTGGTAGTGCCAGTTGCTTTGTAGCTTTTCCACAAGGCATCCCTGAACTGGTAGAGTGCTATAAGGTCAGGTGTAACCCATGGAAGGTGGGCCCCCCGTACCCTTATTTTGCGTAGTGGAGCATGGGTATCGCAGAGTTTTAAGAACTCGGATTGGAAATAGTCGAGCGCAGAATCAGGGTCGGGAATTAAATCGATTCTGTGCCATGGGCAGTTGGTAAGGTCATCCAGAAACTGTTGTGGGTTAAAGTTTTTAAATGTTCTAGTGAGGAGAACTTTAGGGCTTGAATGGGGCGGTTTAATTTTCCTTACACAGTACACTATTGCATGGTCACTGAAAATATCAGGAAGGATGCCAGAGGATTGGATTCTGCAGGGGTTTGAGGAGAGAATCCAGTCTAGCAAGGAATGGTTATGCGACTTCAGGTTTATTCGTGTGGGTTGGGAAATGAGTTGCGATAGGTTAAGTGACTTGAGTTGTATCTGGATTTTGTGGTTTTTAGGGTCAAGCCAATTGAAGTTGAAATCCCCTAGAACTAGCAGCTCACTCTTCTCATTCAGAGAGGAAATGGAGGCAAGAAATTGGGTGATATCAGTGAAGGATTGTAGAGGGGCTTTAGGGGGGCGGTAGATGCCAGCAAGCAAGATGGGCTTAGAAAAGGGGAGGCAGATTTTGCCAACTAGAGTTTCAAAAGAGGGTGGACTTGGTGGGCAATGTAACAGTGTAAATTGTAAGGTGTCTGCAATATAAAATAACACCCCTCCTCCTCTCTTTGACCTATCTCTCCTAAAAATGGAGTATCCCTGAATGGCGATATTTGCATCAGGGGTTTTAGAGGATAGCCATGTTTCTGTAAGAACGATGGCTTTTGGTTTATGCATAAGGCACCATGCCCTTAGTTCATCCAGTTTGGGCAGCAGGCTCCGGATGTTTATATGGGCAACAGATAGCCCTTTTTGGAATTTAAAGGTGGAATTCTCAGGGGCATGGGACAGAGCTGAAATGGGAGGACCTGGGTTAGTTTCAACATCACCTGCTAGAGAGAGTAATAGTATGAGTAGAAATTTGGGTAGTTGTTTGCAAGTTGTAAATTTGTGGTGTTTTCCATTAGAGTGAGCAGTGGTTGGTGTGCTGGTTTTTAGAGTTCTCCACCAACATTCAGTAGATAGTGCAAGGCTTTTGAGTAGTCCAGGGTGTATGGTGATGTTGGGTGTGGGCCAGGATGGAGGAGTTTGTAGTGGATTGAGGGAGTAACATCTCCATGAGGCCAGGAGAACGAAAAAAGTTAGAAGACATAGCAGGTTCATGATGCCAGAGGTAGGCAGTGCTGCAAAGAGCTGTTGTGAGCAGAGTGAGTGTGTGCAGACTAAACAGCAGGGGTGGGCCTGTACCTTTTCAAGTGTTTTTGCTGCATTGCAATGCTAGGGTCAATTCAGGGTTTCAGTGTTTTGTGCAGTCAGTTTTGGGAGAGGCTGCAGTGAAAGAAGTTGTAAAGGGGTGGGGGGTTAAACTATGCAGGCTAACAAGCATGGGATCATAGTGTGATCTGAATAGTTTACCTGAATAGTTCTCCTGCCACTCCTCTAGTTGGGAGGCGGAGCCACATTAGACATCAATTGCGCATGTGCATGGAGCTTCAGCCTGCACATGCACTGTGTGCTTTTAATATTTTAATATTATGATGAGAATCTCATACACACCTCTCTCTCTCCCCCTTTACCCATTTATTCCTCTTGTCCACCTATAGGATCCTGGGTTTGCATGTCTCCACATTGATTGAGGATAGAAGTACATCTCTACCCTTCTGCCGTTTCTTATGAGAGACATTTATCTTACTCTATATATTCTTCTGGAGATATAATACGAGCTATAGGATACTACACAATAGGAACTCTATTTGGTGTTTGGAGTGATTTATTTGTTCATCGATATGATCTTCTAACTGTCCTTTTATAATATTTGGTGACCTTGAAGATGTCCTGGAAAAAGGGTCCTTATGTCTCCTTATTGATTGAAGATTGAAACATACTTCTACCCTTCTGATGCCCTTTAAGAGAGACTTTTCACCCATTTATTCCTTAAGGATATAAGGAGAGCTTAAGGATACAACATAATAGGAACTCTCTTAGTGGCTTTAAGTGACTCATCTGATCATTGATATGATCTTCAAACTACCCTGTTTATATCTTCTGTGACTAATGATGTTTTGGCATTTCCCTTTGCAATAATTATGTGTCATGAACTATGTACTATTTCATTGATTTTGATGTGTACCATGTTTTGCATTATTATAGCCTCTTTGAGATACTGTAAGTACCTTATAATTAATTGGGATATTTTCTTAACCAATGGTAGAGTATAGTTCATCTTGGTACTCTAATGCAACTGTTCTTTCATGCATGGACAGTATTTATGCATATGGAAGACGTTATATGTAAAAAAGGTTCATTGTGCCTTTTCTATGACAAGTCCTGAGACTAATGTGGCTGTGCCTTTAATGTGAGGTCATCCACAAAGCGGGGCACACAGTGCATGTGCAGGCTGAAGCTCCGTGCATATGGAAGCTTTTCAAGGCATGGAATACATCAGTCTGCCTGCACATGCGCAATTGATGTCTAATGTGGTTCCGCATCCCAACTAGAGGAGTGGCAGGAGAAGAGGAATGTATCCGTGTATCGGGTGCCTCTCGATGACGTCACACTCGAGCGCACTTCACTGTGTGAAGACAGAAAGCTGCCAGCTTAATGGATATGGTGGAAAGCAGCATATTGCCCTGCTTTGCTGGGCTTCTGTTTATGACGTTTTTTTGGGGACATGCGCAGTGGGTAAGTTCATGATGCACACCTCTGTGAACTGTTTAGATTAATTGCACTTTGGTGAAATTTCAACAGGTGATGACGTTTTAGGGCATGATTGTAATCCTTTTTAAGTCTGCACATTATCCTGCCTACCCCCCACTCCCAGTTGAAGGCATCTGGCCGCAACGCGTAGGAGTGGGTGCTGTAGGCAGGATCCCCTCGTTTGTCCCCCCTCAGGGACACGTAACTATGTTTTGAGCTATTGCTCCTTGCTTCCTCTACAGATTATGTGTGTGTTTGATTACTATGTGGCCTGTGATTTAGGGTATGCAGCTATTTGGAGTGTGCTTTTCCAAGCTTCATATACATTGCTCTTACACTGTATTGATGTACTCTATTTTCAGAGATTATTATATATGATTTAATAGGAATGAGCATTGATATGATTTGATTATCTGGTTATTGCCACTCCTTTGTCATCACAGCCCTATCACTGCAGCATATACACTCCCCTTGTTTTACATACTCAAGGGTACACACTTTTTCAATTGGGACGTCTTGTCCATCTTTGAATTCATTATTAGAGGATTATTGTCAAGTTATACGCACAGGGGATCTATGCCTGCTTTTAATTATTCCTTGCTTTCTTTTTGTTACGCCGATGCTCGCCACAAACCGGGACCGGACCGCGGGGCTGAGGTGGGGTTATATAATCACCGACCTTAGTCCGCGCAGACTGATCCGGAGTGCGCAGTTCGTAGTCGTACATCGCAGGGTCAGGATTGGAGAAGGCAGCATCGTCGTTATTGAAGCCAAAGTCGGGGTAGGAGAAGACAGGACAATCGATGGCCGAAGCAGGGTCAGGATAGTAGACATCAGGGTGGTTGTAGTCGTAGCAAGGAATCGGCAACAGGCAGACAGGAGTTCCCTGCTTCAGCTTAGGAGTGTGAGCGCGGGAGTGGCCTCTGCGCGAGGAGCGTCCTCGGCCCATGACGCCGGTCTCAGCAGGGGGAGACAGCAGGCTGGCCGAAGTACACCGCAGGGCAGCATCGGGGAAACCAACGCTTCAGCGCAGAAGTCCAAGGCAGGCCACTGCATAGAGATAGCAGCAGGCCGCAGGAAACTAGGGGTAGCCACTGCTAGGAGTGAATGCAGCAGGTACCAGGAAATAGGGGTAACCACTGCTAGGAGTGAATGCAGCAGGTACCAGTGCTGGCAACAACGCTTCAGCACAGGAGACAGGAACAGGCCTCTGGATACTCAGGAACTTGGAAGGTAAGAACGCTAGGAGAGAGGCCTGGGGCGGTTTGTGGCAGAGACAGTAACGTCCCAGGTAGGAGTTATGCTCGGCACTGGTTCAGTGCCAACGCCAAGGATATAAAGGGCGGAGATCCAATCACAGGAGGAGGGTGTGTGAGTATTCCTCCAATGCTGAAGCACAGGGCAGAAGCTGCAATGAGAAGCAGCACATGTGCCATAGATTGCCAGAGGAAGCTTGCAACTGCATAGGTCTGCAAGGCTATAGTCAAAGCCAGTAGTGGATTCCTTACACTTTTAGACCTTTTGTTCTGTGACAGTTTATTCAATAAAATTTGTATTTGCATATTGATTTGGTATACTAGAGTGCTATTATTTGGGGCTTCCTTTTATCTTTTTTCTCACATCACATAATTTGGCCCTTATAGCACCACTGACTTACTATATAGTATTTATTTATAGTCGGTATTTAGTTACTTTTATTTATCTTGTGGATGCGGGGTCCGCTCTTTCTCTTAACATATATATATATATATATATATATATATATATATAGAATACTAAGTGCGCAAAAAGATACATCCAAAATATTAACAGTTGCTGCCTAATGTTCAGCTACACACAATAGCATATATATGGGGAAAGGGGGGAAACAACGGCGCAAATGACTGTTAACTGTATAATAAATTTGAGCATAAGTAGAATGGGGGTATGGTTTGCCAATGATTCTGAAATGAAATGAAGAGAAACAAAATATAGTGAAGTACGTTTAGTTAAAATATATGCGCAAAAGTAGATCGCTACTTACAAAGTAGCAGATGTAAACAAGCATGTAGGATATTATAATCCTCTCCGTCCTGCTGCCTGGAGTTGCTGTATGGATCCTTCACGTGGAACGCCAAGAAGCGCCGTGCTGGTTCTCCTCTGCCTGCAGCCCTTCTCCGTGACTTCCTGGTTGATCCTCTGGTCTCGCGAGACTAGCCCGCTGACGTCACTCCGCCGAGATTTTGGCTGAAATTTGGATATAATGTCCAGTAATGAGCAGGGGGTTCTGCTGGCATGTGATATTGGATAGGGATGCTGAAAGTTTGTCTTAGAGCCTCCTCCCTACTAGTTTCGTCCTGGGACTAGGACTTCATCTGGGGAATGTGTGTGTCTAACTGGTTGTTACTTAAATAGCATATACATGTCCCTGATAGGTTAATTAGATAACCAGTATTAGGATATATATATATTCTGAATAGATTTATAAAGATTTTTTCAAAAAGATTCTAATTGAAAAAATCTTTATAAATCTATTCAGAATATATATATATATATTTTATATTAATATAATCTATTAATTTTATGTCTTTAAATATAAATTTTATGATCATGTGTATTAAAATTGTTTGTAATTTTATTTAACAATATGTATAAAAGATGGGTTTCAGCATTTTGTATATTGATATCAGAACTAATTGTGTCCACCTGTGATATATATCCTAATACTGGTTATCTAATTAACCTATCAGGAACATGTATATGCTATTTAAGTAACAACCAGTTGACACACACATTCCCCAGATGAAGTCCTAGTTCCGTATGTGTGTGTGTGTGTGTGTGTGTGTGTGTGTGTGTGTGTGTGTGTGTGTGTGTGTGTGTGTGTGTGTGTGTGTGTATGTGTATATATATATATTTGACAAATCACCAAAAAATCTACTCGCCACACAAAAAAATCTACTCGCCACCTAGTACCAAACGTGTGCTGCTTGGGCCAATATTTACTCGCCCGGGGGTTAAATCCACTCGCCCGGGGCGAGCAAATGTATAGGTTTGTCGAACACTGTGTATATATATATGTGTATATGTATATGTAACATTATACACAACCTTGTAGTTCAGACATACAGGTAGAGGCAAGATTACAGTATTATTTGCACGGCAGTTCCACATACAAGTGGTGGGTATTTCTCCCAGTAACCTATATGTGACATACTTAGATTTAAGACCTGATCATCTTCACGTATACTACAGGCCATGCCTTACACATTCCAGGCATGTAACAATCATTTTAAAGTAATCTGTTTTATATTTTATCTCCATAGTACTGTTAACAATTCCCTATGACAACACATTAATAAACTGTTTAAAATAAAATGACAGTATGGTAAATAATTATTATAACAGTATATTAATCATCTTATTAAAGGGATCTTAACATATAAAGAAATTGCTGTTTATTCCCAGAGTAAATGAGTACTTCAATATTAAGTGATACCTTTAAACATTATTTCTACTTCATCCATGTTTATTCACACCAACTCTATACAAATTTGTACTCAAAGACTGTAGTACTCTATTTGAGGATATTATGTACCTTTTCTGAATGCCCATCGCCCAGACACCCACCTGCACAGTTGGAAAGCTCCATGGAAGTAACATGTTAGGAAGAGCTGCAAGAAGAGGACTTTAAACCGGACTGAAGGTCCGCCAGAGGAGTATGCAGCTCCAATTCCTGTAGCTCCACTTCCAACTCCTCCAATTGCTCATTCAGCAGTTGTGCCTCCATCAGCTCGCGAAGGTGACTGCTCAATTGAGCAGTATGATCAGGTCATTCTGCAGTATCCGCATTCTTCTGATGAATGCATCGTTCTGCATGTCGGCAAATGAATTTGCATTTGAGTAACATCTCACAAAATAGTAGTCGCCATTACCGAGTTATAATACAACGCATGTGGCAGCATAGCACCAATAGTTTGGCCCACTTGCTGGTGCTGTTGTGGCCTAGCCCTGGCAGTGCCACAAGCATCAGAGAGCTTTCGAGCACATTCAATTGTGTCCAGTCCAGCAGCATCAAGCTAATCCATGGCCACATATGGGGTTTTCGCTTCTCATGTCCACTCCTATTGTTCCTCCTCCTCCAGATACTTCCCCATGTATGCCTTGCAAACAAGTGGCCATAGCTCCATTATGGCGTGGAAGACCACGTACAAGGGGACCTAGTCAGTCTGTCTCTACGACTGCCAAAAAGAGGAAGTTTTGGTTTATTTTGTTACATGTTTTCTGCCAATGTCAATCTGACATGTATTTTTTCTATGGATAGAATAGACACAGGCAACACCGCCTAGTATATCCTAAATACCGAGTAGAATAACTCTTAATCAATAGGTGCGAAGGGACCCAGGGGAATCCCTTATATCCCCTAAAAAGAAATACTACAAACAAAAAGAGGGCGGTCCCAGCACTCATAACGGTAGGAAAAACAAGTACAAGAGAAATCTGAAAGAATGCAAAAATGTATAGTCTTATTGACAAAGTATATAATGTGTGACTGCATATATAACACAAAACGGCAACACCAGGGGTGCTGTAGAACAGGATGAGGGAGCGGGATCCGCTACATGTAAAAAAAAACAGTAAAAGGAAAAATATAGAGTAGTATGGCTAATACCAGATGAGAAGATCGTTCTTTAAATCTTCAAACATTATACTCACATAATCTGACTATCTGAACGCAGTTGAATTAAATGCGAGTTAAAAACCCTCAAAAATGCGCACCTACAATCAGTGCAATAAATCAGGGCACATAGAATACAATAGTTGAGAGACGGAGATCTCACCGCCCCTCTCGCTGGGTCAGATGAACACCGATGCCGGGCTGGTGCTGCTTCCTATTGCGGCCGCTTGGAAACAGCACCTCTGCTCCGCGGGGTTCTCTCTGCTCTGACCGGGGTAGTAACAACCTCCACTCTCCTGGATTCAACGCGTTTCGTTTCACACGACCCGGTCAGAGCAGAGAGAACCCCGCGGAGCAGAGGTGCTGTTTCCAAGCGGCCGCAATAGGAAGCAGCACCAGCCCGGCATCGGTGTTCATCTGACCCAGCGAGAGGGGCAGGGAGATCTCCGTCTCTCAACTATTGTATTCTATGTGCCCTGATTTATTGCACTGATTGTAGGTGCGCATTTTGGAGGGTTTTTAACTCACATTTAATTAAACTGCGTTCAGATAGTCTGCGCTATGGTCTCTCCATCTCTTCTATTTTAAGTATACCCACACAGCGCTCGATCCTAGACAAGATTGGATTCTATCCACACACCTGTATCTTAGTGTGTGATATGCCTGTTGTACTCATACTTATGTGAGTATAATGTTTGAAGATTTAAAGATCGATCTTCACATCGATCTTCACATCTGGTATTAGCAATGCTACTCTACTGTATATTTTTCCTTTTACTGTTTTTTTTTTTTTTTACATGTAACGGATCCCGCGCCCTCATCTATCTATCTGCAAGAAAAAAAGAAGACTCTTTTCTATTGAAGGTTGAGTGGGACGTTTTTGTTTTGTTTTCCTGCAAATAGCTCAATCACTCGTTTGATTGTTTGATATTAAGGTGTATTTTATGTAACAGGGTATGTCCATTCTGCCTGTGTTTCCCCTCCCTGTTATGTAAGTCCTGCTAGCTGCAGGCTATGAGGTTAATTCTGTGGGCTTGTGACCCCGCTTCAGGCTCCTCTCTGATAGACAGAAGTAAGGTGGTGACTCATGGCCTGTGTAAGCCTATCAGGGATAGGTATAGACCATGAGCCCGGCCCTTCTGCTTCCTGAATAGGGGTAGTGCCAAATTTACTCAGTCCTGCTCTGGAGAAGGAAGAGAGCAGTGGGGCTGAGTCTCTCCCATCACGGGATGAGCGTGCCCACCTCCAGCCCCTGGGGCTGGGGGAACATCTGATTAGACCAACAGATGCCTGTAATATCTGGGGCAAGCATCATCCAGAGGTTTGGAGCCTCTGAGACCATGCACTGCTGTATGAAGAAGATCTGCAGTGATTGCCAATAAAGACCCTTGTTCATCATACTCCTGTCTAAATGTCAGTCCCTGGGCAGGAGGGAAGAAGCATGTAATAGTGGGGGCTGACCTCTGAACACCCTGGAGCCCACTGCTGCTGGAGGCGCTAAGCACCCTGAGAAGAAGCTCAGAGAAAGGACCTAAGCCTGTCCTTATCTCCCACCATCGCAGATCAAACTCAGCTCTCCTGACCCTGACAGGTACTCGCACCACACACAAGGTAGTAGGGGCTGTGTATCTCCCACTGGGGGGAGGGGGGTGAAGGGGGGTAGAAACAGTGCTACATTTATGGTACTGTTTTAGTGCACTTACATAATTCACCACTTGGGGTCACTTTCAACCTATCTTCTATTCCTCTAAAGATATTTGTAGTGTGGTTTTTGTTACTGTATACTGCTGTAAGCGCCAGTCCTTTTGCTTCTTTTTGTGATACACCAGGGGTGCGCAAACTTTTCCGTCTGCTCCCCCCCAGCCTGCTCTCCCCCCCCCTGCTAGCGCCCTCCCCCTTTACCTTTTCTCCAGCGTTTTCTGATGTCCCTGCGTCATTTGACGCCGCGTTGCCATGGTGATGCGTCACCAGAAGCCACCAGAGATCAGGTAAGGGACTTAGAGAGGTCTCGCACGTGCTCCCCCGGCATTTAATTTAAATGCTTTGGGGTAGAGCGCAGGACATCTGTAAGCGCCGCACACCCCCGTATAAAATTTTGCCGCCCCCCACCCCCAGTTTGCGCACCCCTGGACTACACAATAAGCTGTATGATGAAATATAGCAAACAAACGGAAAAATTCTAGTGACTAAAAAAGATAAATCCACCAAAGTAGAGAACACTCAACACAAAAAACAACTCCGCCCGAACAAAACCACAAAAGAAAGTGAAGTCACAAAAAGAAATAAAGTGACGGGGAAACCAAACGAATAAAGCCAGTATCCAAACAATGTATGGAAAACAGGCAGGGAGAAACCACACTCAAAATCAAAAAACAAAGTGAACTATACATAAAACAAAATGTGTCAGGGGGGCAACGTTTCAGGGGTACACCCTTACGTCAGGCCCATTCCCACAAAGCAAATAGATGTGGTACTTCCCTTATTTGTCCAAAAATAGATGTGGTCCCCCTTCCGCAATGTACCAAGCAACCAGGAGCACCGAAATCTGTATGAGACAGCTAGTGAAAGTGTCTGTGTGTGTTTTTTCTATGTTTCTTTCCTCCGCAGTGCATGAATAAATGTTAAGTTCACTATTTCTGTCCCTTTGTAATTATTCTAATAAATACTGTAGTTGTCCTGTAGTGGCATACACACACATTTAGTAAGTAAATAAATAACATGTCGTGGTAACTCTTACAAATATATCCTACATTTGCTTGAATCACTCCAAACCATGATACAGTTTATTACATGACGTAAATGACACTTTATCAGATGCATCTCTTCGTGTGGTTCTGACTTTTAAATTATTCGTAAATATATATCTCTGTTTTACACATTACTATTTCAATGGAAAGTACTAAGTGGCATTATTATCTCACTATGAACCAATAGATTTCTGATATTCATGAACGTCTGATAACCCAGAGAAAAGGAAGCATTCGTTTTTCCCAGGCATCAAGTATTTTTTTTCTTTAAAGGTTAATACATTTTTCAAACGAAGCTGATTTTACTGATACGTTGATATTTTCTCTGCGGTGTCCTCGCTGTGTTTTCTTATTGTGGTTTTCCCTTTATCATGTCACCACCGTATATACATATAATGTACATTGGTAAATGTATTTTGCCTAGACATGTCCTTACTGTTATCAAAAGCCTGCTATGTGCCTAAGGCTGCGCTTATAGTGCCGTCGACAGCGACGCGACGGTGATGTCACGCTGTGGTCGCTGGAAAAATCAAACTGACTTGACTTCCAGCGATCGCGACCAAGCCGTCGCTCCGTCGCACTGTCGCTTCTACTATAAGCGCACGCAACAGCGGCAATACATTTGTTTTGCCGTGACGTTGCGTCGCCGGCACTATAAGCGCAGCCTAAGAGTCACACAGAGAGTATGGGAACCTCGTTGTTATACGTTGACTGTAAGTGGGAATAATATGTTTAATAAGATACAGAGGTATACTATATCAAGGCAATTCTGGGGGAAAAACATCGTTCAACAAGGGTTATTTCATTTATGGAAGGAAGCTGATTTTACTACAAGTTGTTTTTTTGTGGCCTACACGTGACTGCCTCTTAAAACAGTGGTCACAGGGGCAATTCTGAATTTATTAAACATTGGGGGGAGAAAACGATACGGTTATGTTTAGGAGCTTCCTAAAATAAATCTACTTTGTGTTCAATAAAAAGTGGAACAGTGAGTGTAGAACAAATAAAAGAAGTGGTGCCGTGGACCTGCACATAAAAAAGAAGCAGTACCATCCCCTCCTGTACCATCATACGTTGACCACTGCGTTTAAGGGGCAGTCCCACCTAGAACATAAGTAAACTACGGCCTGTTGCGAGTTCAATGGGTTAAATGCAGCTGATTGACACATTATAAAAGAAAAGAAAATCAGACGAGTATAAGTATTTTTAAATCATTTTTAACGTTAACTATTTCCTTTTTAAATAAGTGGTTTGGATTTTTTCTTACAATGTTTGGGATTCTAAGTGTTCCAAGAAGCGATTTCTATTCATCCGTTGCCATTGTTATATTTTACATAGGATGTGAGAGCTTTTATTACATTTATCAATTTGTATTATTCTTTTTGGGGGTATATAACTTATTGATACGAAAAATCAGAACAATTTGTCTTTACTTTATTCAAGTTTGAGTCCCCATGTAGCCTCTAAACTAGCATTGGCAGTCAACAGGCGACCCATGAGCTTCTAGTGTCTCCCCTCACCGCTGGCTGCCCCAAGCAGCAATCTCTCTCCCTTTGCTTAGTGTAGAGGGAGCGGGGACAGTTGCTCCTGTGGATCGTAGCTTCTCCCTGCTCCCCCAGCTGCTATATGACAGTGCACTGGTTAATACTGGCCCGTTCCTCTCCCAATCACTAACTCTCAGTGTAAGAAGAGGAGCTAGACAGTATTAATTAGCGCACCAGCATTTAGCAGCTGACTCGAGGGAGCGGGGAGAAGCTCCTCTCCATGGCTGCAAAGTCAATTTTACCTCTGCACTATGTACAGTATATGTATATATACAAAGAGAGAAAATGAGAGAGATACTTCACCTAACGCCAGGATCGACGAAGAAGACACTGCATGATAGTGATCAATAAAGAATTGTATTGGGAAAACTAAAGCTTTGGTCCTCTATGGGACCTTCTTCAAGGTGTTGTGTGAGGAAGGTCCCACTGGACCGAAACTTTGGTGTTTTTGGTTGTCCCAATACAATTATTGATCACTATCATGCAGTGCTGTCTTCTTAATCGATCCTGGTGCTGGGTGAAATATTTCTATATTTATTTTTATGTCACTGTGCTTTTCTTAGTTGTTTTTGTGTGTGCCTACTATACACACTGCTTATATGTGAGAGGGTAGTATCCGTGTTGGGTCAGTAAGTACTTCCACACAAGCGTTTCTCAAAGCAAAGCATGCTTTATTTCCTGTCTGTGAAATCAGGTTACAAAGTGTATGCAGTGCGTAATATAGACGGCCAAAGAACTGGTAGTTTGTGTCTGTAGTGTGAACCCATAATGTCCTGGTCTTTGAAACACTGCACCCTTAGGGGCTTATTCACTAAACCTCGATAAGAGTCTTGTAGCACTATAAATGCCCTTATAGTGCGATATGACCTGTGTAGCTATTTCCAAAGCTCTGATAACAGTGTAATATCGCACTAAAACGGCTTTTTATAGTACTATAACACTCTGGCTAAAACAAGCCGTACAATAAGCCAAAGAATGCCAGAAATTGCATTTTTTGCCAAAAACTGCTATTCACTCAGCTGTGATAAGCATATCGTACTATAAAAACTTGCAGCGCTTGCAATATTTTGCTAAAGGTATTGCAAGATGCATAAAAGCAGTTTCTTTTAGTTTTACTGCACAGGATTGATACCGGAGGCCGTCGGAGACCCGTGGAGATATGGGGGTCCCCGGGAGTCTACAGGGGGGCCCCGCGGGTAATAAAATTACAGCCATTTTCATTACCTTAGTGACTAACCGCTAAGGTAATGAAAGGGTTAAACAGCAGGCACTGCTTTGTTGTTGGTACAGGGGGTGGGTGAAGCTTGCTGTTAACCCTGGTTGGGTGTTTAGGCATTGCAGGAGGGGGCAGTCGAAGTTAACCCCTTCATTATGTTAGCGGTTACAACTGCTAAGGTAATGAAAGGGTTAACCCCTCATGCTACTCCACCACCTTCACCCACCCCCTGTACCAACAACACCACACAGGAATGGGTAAAAGTGCTATTACCAAAGATGGCTAATAGCGCTTTTCCCCATTAAAAAAAACATTACAGTGCAATACATTAAAATAAATAGAAGGCCCCCCCCCAACACATACAGTACAGTAATGGGCAAAATTACTATTATCTAGGTAGGCTCGTGTACCATTTGATAGATTTTTTTAAAGGATGTGATGTCATCAAAAGGGATGGAAGCAAGCCAATCAGGAAGGATGTGCTTCTCTCCCTTTAAGATGACGTCACGAAAAAAGAAATGGCTGCCATACCATGGTACAACAACCAATCAGATTGGGAGATATACCATCTGTGGCATCACATGGTACACTCCCAATCTGACTGGTTGTAGTACCATGTGACAGCTTCCATTTTTTTTCAAAGGATGTGACGTCATCTTAAAGGAAGGGACGTCACATCCTTTAAAAAAAAATGGTGTACGACTGTGCCAATCAATTGATTTATTGGCATTTTTTTTTTAATGTAATGTGTTTTATTATGTGGCTGTTTACTTTTAGCTTGCCCATTTATTGCCATAGATGCAAACTATAGCCATAGTATGGCCATGGTTTACCACTGTGCCAATCACTGGGTGGAGGGTGGGGGTAGTTAGGCCTTCCGGGTCAGTAGCGGGGGAGGGGGGTTTACCCCTTAATTACTATAGCGGTTACTAACCGCTAAGGTGACTAAGCGGTTAGTGGCCATTAGTTTGTTTTCTATAGTACTGTTGCTGCCATCGGAGGACAGGGGAGGAAGACAAGGATGGCCTTCATCCTGGCAGGGGTAAGTAGAACTTTAATTTACTTTATGCTGGCTGGTTTTATTTTTAACTTCTGGAGAAATGGGGACACCACTTCCCACAGCGACGCTACTCAGACTAGATCAGGCACAAATACAATATTGAGACGTATATACAACGCAATGTGAGAGAAATCCCACGTAGCCACACTCTGTAACACAGTGGTATCCGGCCCCTCAATAACCTCTTCACTGAGGAACACTTTGCAAGAAGAAACCGGAACAAATCAATGCATAACTCACTGTTGGTGTGTGGGATCCTGGCGCTGTCGGCGTGCTCGTACCAGGGTGCAGGCAAAGAACAAATGGAGAGAAGATGGCGGTGCAGCTGCCTACGTCAGTGAAACAGACCGGGACTCCTCTGGATCAGCAAACTATAAATTTATTGGCACAAAAACAGCAAAAAAAAGTTCACTCTGACATGTTTCGTGCGAGTGATCGCAATTTATCAAAGAGCGATCCATCGCACGAAACATGTCAGAGTGAACTTTTTTTTGCTGTTTTTGTGTGCCAATAAATTTATATTTTGTTGATCCAGAGGATCCCCGGTCTGTTTCACTGACGTAGGCAGCTGCACCGCCATCTTCTCTCCATTTGTTCTTTGCCAGCACCTTGTGTATCAATACAATCTGCACACTGACAAGTGATTAGCTAAGCTGCAGATCGATCCGTTCTCCTGTAATCGATCGCTTGCTCCGGGTTATTTCATTCAGTTCTTGCACAGCATTTTGGGCAATGTAGTTCCTAGAATATGATTGACTGGACAGTTACTAGATACAATTGGTGCACTGCTAGAGAGAGGGCGGGGCTCAAGAGCCAGAGCCTATCAGAAGGGGAAGGGGGCTGTCATTTTGGAAATGCTTCCAACATTAGAAACATAAAAAATGTCTTTAAAACATTCTTCTTTTTTTTTTAAATGCTACAAGTACTTTCTCATAGTACAGAACTGATTTAACCAGGGGTCTCCTGAGCTGAACCGCATTAATTTCAGCTTAGGTAACCCCCTGCTTCCCGAGATACAGGCAAGGACACTGACAGACCTCCACTCCCCCAATACATAGAGAAACCCCCACTCCCCCCAATACATATAAAAAGACCCCCACCCACACACACACACATATATATATATATATATATATATATATATATATATATATATAACTCCCCAATACATAGAAGACCCACACTCCTCCCCAATACATAGAAGACCCCCACTCCACCAATACATAGAAATATACCCCCCATTACATAGGAAAAGACCCCCACTCCCCCAATACATAGAAAAGACCCCCACTCCTCCCCTATACATAGAAATATACCCCAACCCCACCAATACATATAAAAAGACCCCCACCACAATAAATATTAAAAAAATAACAATACATAGAAAAAGACTCCAAGCCCCAACCCAATAGATATATAAAAGACCCCCCTAATACATATAAAAAGACACTCAACACATAAAAAGACCCCCCCCCCAATACATATAGAAAAGACCCCCACATTCCCCCAATACTGTACATATAGAATAAAAGCTGTATGTTGCTCTATATATGGAAGCAATAGCTTGTTGAAGCATAAGTCCTTCAAAGTTGATGAAGCTAATATGGTGTATAACCCTGGAGGGTCATATACATAAACCAATGTTCCAAGTAACGTTAACATCAAGGATCCACTATTAATCAACTAGCTGGTTAGAATTCCACGGTCACTGCTGTAAGAACTCTCACATATTAGTGTCCAGACATAGGTACATCGATGTGGATGAAAGAAACTTGGTGTATGATAAGTAGTAAACTCACATTTGTAGATCTTTTTGATGACTGTCCTCCAATAGGGTGTGCCTCCGTTTCCCACAGCATACAGACAGAAGAATCACAGGAAAGTTGGAGCACTTCCCCCACCAGTTGGAAAAAATCAATTGCAAGAGAGTGTGTCCAATGTATAAAAAATGTCTAATGGGTCAAAAGCCAAAAGGTACATAACGGAGCACAGATGGTCATCTGTTCTCCGTTATGTAGCTTTTGGCTTTTGATCCATTAAACATTTTTTATACATGGGACACACTCTCTTGCAATTGATTTTTTCCAACTGGTGGAGGAAGTGCTACAACTTTCCTGTGATTCTTCTACCCCCAATACATATAGAAATCCCCCCACTCCCCACCAATAAATATAAAAGACCCCCACTACCCCCTAATACATATGAAAAGACCCCCACTCCCCAATACATAGAAAAAGACCCCCACTGCTCCCCAATACATAGAAAAAAAACCACTCCACCAATACATAGAAAAAGACCCCCCAATACATAGAAAAATACCCCCCAATACATAGAAAAATACCTGCCAATACATAGAAAAAGACCCCCCAATACATAGAAAAATACCCACCAATACATATAAAAAGACCCTCCCCAATACATAGAAAAATACCCGCCAATACATAGAAAAAAAAACCCAATACATAGAAAAATACCCGCCAATACATAGAAAAGTACCCCCCCCAATACATAGAAAAATACCCACCAATACATAGAAAAAGACCCCAAACACACCAATACATATAAAAAGACCTCCACCGCCACAATAAATATAAAAGACCCCGAAATACATAGAGGAAGACCCCCAGCTTCAACCAATAGATATAAAAAGACCCCCCTAATACATATAAAAAGACCCTCAACACATAAAAAGATCCCCACCCCCAATACATATAGAAAGACCCCCACCCCCCAATGTATATAAAAGGACCCCCACTTTCCCCCAATAAATATAAAAAGACCCCCACTCTCCCCAATACATATGGGGGAAAAAACACTCCCCCCAATACATATATTAAAAAAAACAACCCGTGGGGGGTCTGCTGGGGTCTGGTGGCCAGCGC
The DNA here is from genome assembly GCF_040206685.1 of Ascaphus truei. NCBI lineage: Eukaryota > Metazoa > Chordata > Amphibia > Anura > Ascaphidae > Ascaphus > Ascaphus truei. Next base: position 39,223,180 of record NC_134492.1, on the reverse strand, counting down.
TGCAAGTTGGGGCTGACCTCTGGTGATGTCCGGCTGCCAGTCACGGCTGGGCCCCGGCTCTCCATCAGCTGCAGGCCTCCTCACTCTGTCCCACGCCAAGCTTCCAAAGTCAGCACGCACCTTGAAGCTGAGGCCCAGCTTACTTCCGCTGCACTTATGTTGGAAGCTCGGCGTGGGGCACAGAGTGAGGAAGAGGCCTGCAGCTGATGGAGAGCCGGGGCACAGGTGCGACCAGCAGTCTGGCCTGGACAGAGGTCGGAGCCAATTTGCAGCGCCGGCCACCGGGCCAGGACACTTGTCTCTTCTGTCACCCCTGTCGGTTTTTAAATCCCCTGGTCATATGGGCCTATGTCTATCTATATATATGAATGTCTCTATGATTTGGGCTAGTGAATCGCTGGGCTAACCACACAGTTAAAGAGAACTGGATCACAAGTGTATATATACTCCAGAGTGGAGCGGATTTTGTTTGCTGATTTACATGTTTGCTGTGTTTAAAGCAACAGGCGCAATAAAGCCTTATTTTAATTTCACCTTAAAACAGTCTCCATTGCATACCTCTGAACACGTCTCTTACACTCTGATATACACAGGTGGTTATTGTTAACTAAAATGGGCAATATTAGTACAACATACTTATATTAAAAAAAATTACAGCCTTTAAAAAACAATTACAACAGTTTAAAATGTAACAATTAATAAACACAATAAATTTACTTAAAATCTATTTTAGCCTCACATGAAAAAACTGCATACCCACAGACGATCTCTATAAAATGATCCATGAACCCCCTAATCACTCACTATACTATTAACAAATCATAACTTTGGGCATGCATTCAAAGAATCAAATATTAAATGACTTTAAAATTGATGGAGATTTCCTTAAAGCTACCAATAATTAGTGGAGAGCAATTGGAATTGATCAATTCTCCAATTACACCAGAGGAAGTCATAGGAGCAATTAGGAACCTGAAAAACATAAAAGCCCCAGGCCCTGACAGGCTCTTGGGAGAATACTACAAAATACTTAGAGAAGAGATAAGTGTCCCGCTAGAGAAAATATTCCAAAAAATACTAGAGAAAAATGAATCATTGCCCTCTAGCGAAATGGCCCATAAAAAAATTCATAAACCCGGAAAGAACCTACTATTACCCAAATCATACAGACCAATATCCCTGATCAATCAGGACATTAAACTCTTTACAAAAATAATGGCAGACAGATTGGCCCAGATACTACCCAAAATTATACACGTAGACCAATCGGGATTTATCAAAGGTAGATTCCGCAGTGAAGAATATAAGAAAGGTCATCTCCGTAATAAAGTGGGCACAAATAAACAAAATAAAACACTCAACCCTGATGGCCATTGATGCCGAGAAAGCATTTGATAACATACATTGGGATCACGTAATATATGAAGTTTATTGATGCAATAAGGACCCTATATAACAAACCTAAAGCTAGAACTATTGCGGCTGGGTGCCTATCTGACTCCTTTGCACTACACAGAAGCACAAGACAAGAATGCCCACTGTCCCCATTACTTTTTAATCTTGCTATAGAGCCTCTAGCCCACTTTCTGCGACAGCTAACAGATTTTGAGGGAATAAAGATGGGAAAAAATCATTTAAAATTAGCAATGTTCGCGGACGATATTCTTCTATTCCTATCTAAACCCAGTAGATCATTAGAGAAAATTCTCGAGACTATCTCAAGGTTCGGTTCCTTTGCTGGATTTAAAATAAATGTATCCAAAACTGAGCTCATGTATATAAACAAGCCAGGTGGAACCATAAAAAACAATAAGCTACCGATAAAAGTAACAAAGACCCCGATTAAATACTTAGGAATATACCTAGAAGCAGATCTCACGAAATTATACGAAAATAAAATTAAGCCAATAGTTTAAAAAATCCTGGAAGAGATGAGATCCTGGATGACATTTCCACTGTCATTCTTTGACAGAGCATGTGTCATAAAATGATATCATTCGCAAGGCTACTATATCCCCTCCAAACACCCCCACTGCTAATCAAACATAGTGATGTTAATGAACTAAATAAGGGGATGAGTAAATTCCTTTGGCAAGGAAAAAAACCGAGATTAGCACTGATAAAACTACAGATGGCCAAGGAAAGGGGAGGAATTAACATACCAAATATACGAGACTATAACCTAGCCTGCATGCTAAGGCACGTGGGGGATTGGATCCAAGGAAAAGATTATTACTCCTCCCCAGAATTAGAAAAACATTTTGCGGGTGAGTTCTTACTGGCAGAACTACTACACACAAACTGGAATAAAATGCCCCAAGAGATCAAATCCAACGTATTAATTAGGGAAACAGTGGTTACATGGCGAATAATTAGGAAAAAGTTTAAATTGTCTTACACAATTTCCAGATTCCTACCTATACAGGGAAATCAGATGTTCCCCCCGGGAAAAGAACATAGCCATTTTAATAGCTGGGGAAAACAAGGGATAAGAAACATAGGAGACATTATAAATAAGGAGAAGAATGAGTTTATATCCTATAGGGAGCTAATATCAACATATAATATACCGGGAAAACCAGGTATTTCAATACATCCAACTACTCAACTATGGGAGAAAACTCCAAGACTACAAAAAACACATATTAGAAAACAATGCAATAGACACGTACTTCAGTCAAGACACAGATACCAGATACTCGCTAGCTGACATATTTATCACTATTCCATGTTTCAAAAGCACTAACTTATTCTACAATGCTGTGCAATGGAGGACAGAAGACCGTGCGGTATTCTAGAGATTGAATGGCTAATCTATCTATAGGTGAATGTGTTTTGGTTGATTCTCTTCTTGCGTGGGTGCACTGCTATTGAGCTTGTTTACACCGTTAGAGGATTGTAACGCTTACCGAGCAATGCCTTGAGGGCTGTTTCAGCAACAATGGACTCTCGAATAGCCTTCTCTCTTTCCACCCACTTGCTCCGAGAAGCCCAGATCTAGCCAACCACAAGTTTAATTTTCCAGACCGCCAGAACTCTCACCGCTTCACTATGTTTTTGAAACACCATAAAAAAGCAACCACAAAATTGGCATCTCAGGGAGTCAACCTATGTAATCAACCAGCAAGCAAAGAAGGGACCTTCCCCACTAAAACCTCCAGTTTATGAAACCTTGGCCCCCCCATAGCAAACATGACACAGTGTGGTCCTCTCTATATTATACAGCACTTATGTTTCAGCCATACATTGTTTAAAAATGACTCATCATTGTACGTGATACGAATGGAACATAAACAGCCCCCGCAATAGGCTAAGACCAAGGGGTACAGCTAATGATTGCTTGAACACACATTAGTAGGGGCAGATCAGACGGGAACTGCTACACACAGGCGCAAGTGAACCGGAAATGGAGGTGAGCTGCTTTCCACAGATGGATGGGGTTTAACAATGCTGATAGAGATCACTATCCCAGGCCATTGTGGTAAAAGTCCACAGGCAAATCTAAATACAGCAAGAGCACTTGGAATGTCTTCTGATCTCATAAAAGAGAAGTTATATGCTCATATATTCATGGATCTAGTTATATTTTATTGGTATCTTTCTCAATTCTATTTGTAATTGATACCTTAAAACAGATTTAAAAAATAAAAAGCGCACAAAACGTGTATATCAATTGCATATTAGTGAACCAACTGTTAAAAATACCAAAAAATGAAATGTGAAGTGTACCAATAATAAGGTGTGAAATTAGGCTACTATAAAGTGATTAGATAAAGTAAAAAATAAGTGTACTGAATAAATTAGATGAAACTTGTCCTTAGGGACCAATGGAGACCCTGCTGCTTAGCTAATTAAGATGACAGGGCATCCAAATCTATAGAATAAGGAAACAAAGTGCAAAGACTCTCATGGTATAGTATGTCAGTATGTATTGGGTGCAAAGGTAAGGGATGCACGTACAAAAACAAAGATTAAAAAGGCAATGGGTTTGAAAAAAAAAAAGTAATTGGCCAGGATGGATCCCCGATCACCTGCTCCACGATCCAGATCAGCCGCATGGTTGGTAAATAGCCGGGGACGTCCCCTCTGGTTGGAGACAGTCGTCCCAATACATGTAATACTGATATACATACCATGAGAGTCTTTGCGCTCTGATTCCTTAGAAGGAAGAGTCTGGCGTAGCTGCTGGTATCATTCCCAATTCCTTCTGCGCTGTACCTCTTTCTTTCCTTACCAACCACACTTACCTGCTTTATAAAAGCTTTTATATTTGAACAATTCAATAAAAAAATTCTGTTATTAAAAAAAAAACTCAGTTGGGATGTAGTACTATTGACAGTTTTAAGTGAAACTGGGGGGTGCATATTTGATCATTGTTCTGTGACATATATTAATATAAAAAAGAAACTGGCAAGCTGTCTTTACATAGGGGTCATACTTGGTCATGGGATGAACATCTTACTCACCAGCTGTTTTCACCGGAAAACTTTTGTAAATTCAAGACATTTATTGAAGTTTGACGAAACTTTTCCTCTCATTTTTAGTCCCAAGGAGCAACCCTTTCCAACACCGCCCAAGACTACATTCTTCTTAACCCTTTGACTGGCAGAGTGGTTAGCCAGACATTGCTCTGCACTGAAAGCCATTCTGGCAGGCAAGAGGGTAATCCAACATACTAGGTTGGGTGATGGAAAGTTTTACCCTTTGTGAAAATGAGCAAGCCATATTATACAACAATATAGAGCTTTTTTTTTGGCACCCCGGTTTCATTCTCTGTTGCGAGTGAGTTGAAGCTGCTTTGGGGATTATTTATTTCCTTACTTTTCTCCTTTTTACCAGATTAGGGGGGTGTTTGGGTGCAGGACCAAAAATGTGTTTACATTACAAAGGCTCTTTGTTCACGAGAAATGTAGGCACGATTTACTAATACAGTAAGAAATTAAAATGGCTGTTGCACAGTTTTTTCTGCTTGCTGTGTTATAACAGGGTGCTGCTAACCGTGAGTTGGTTTGTCAGAGGAAGAAGTAGACTGTAAGCATGTTTTTCCTAATGTTACACCTCTTCCCCCTCGGCCAACAGAAGAGGGCCATTCCAAAGTGATCCTATGTCTATTCGGATGTTGCTTATGTTACGGTGACCAGATGTCCCGGTTTAGCCGGGACAGTCCCGGTTTTTAGTGAGCTGTCCAGGTGCTCCAAAAATTGTGAAAATGTTCCGGTCTAACTGGGACAGTCCCTGTTATTAGTGAGGTGCCCTGCTGGTTTGGGTGGGTAGAAGGAGAGCGGAGGTTGGAGAAGATCAGAGGAGGATGCAAGCAGCAGAGCATGGAACCGATCAGATAAGAACAGCTGTAGCCGGTAGGAGGGAGGCGGAGCGCAGGGTTTTGTTGACTGCTACAGCTTCTGGGCAATAGGTGGCACTGCAGAGCACTCCTGCTTTGAACTGCTGAGAGCTGCTCCTCTATAGATCTCCCGGTTCTGTGTGTCTGTGTTGGTAAATGTGTGTGTTGGTAGGTGTGTGCTGGTAAGTGTGTGTATTTGTAATGCATATCTGTGTTTCGTGCATGTATATGTTGTATATTTAGTGTTTGTATATGTTGAATATAAATGTGTGTTTGTAGAGGGTGTGTGTGTTAAATTAATGTTGCATGTTTTGGTATGTGTGTATCTGGTGTAGTGTTTGTGTGTATATATGGGGGGGGAGAGAGGATGGAGAGGGAGTGGGGGAGAGAGGATGGAGAGGCAGTGGGGGAGGAGAGAAGATGGAGAGGCAGTGGGGGAGGAGAGAAGATGGAGAGGCAGTGGGGGAGGAGAGAGGATGGAGAGGGAGTGGGGGTAAGAGGATGGAGAGGGAGTGGGGGTGAGAGGATGCAGAGGGTGTAGGGAAGGGGGAGAGGATGGAGATGGAGTGGGGAGGAGAGAGGATGGGTGGAGGAGAGGGAGGAGAGAGGATGGGTGGAGAAGGAGAGGGAGGAGAGAGGATGGGGGAGAGCGAGGAGAGAAGATGGGGAAGAGGGAGGAGAGAGGATGGGGGAGAAGGAGGATGGGGAGAGGGAAAAAAGCAAAGAAAGGGGGGGCGCAGTTTGATTTCTTTTGTTTTATAAATATTTTTTTAATGTGTCCCAGTTTTTACATTTGAAAATCTGGTCACCCTAGCTTATGTGCAGTTGGTGCTCAGCGTCTCTTATTTACCTTGTTTCTCAGGGTGCTGGAATTCGTGCAGGGCTGGTATGGTAAGCAGTTGAAGAAACCAATAGGGGGCGCCAGGAGCTTTTCTTTAACTTTTATTCACAGGAACAACATATACACTTCTTCCATGGGGTGCTCAGGCAGCATCCCCCAAAGAGGCACATCCCTTGCACTTTGTATCATTGTAAAGTTACACTCTATTACTTGAATGATGGATGTTCCCCCCGGCCCGCCCCCCCGCCCCCCCCCCTGCCCCGCCCCTTCACTGGAATTCATAGGCAGGGTGCGCTCTTACATGAGATGCTCATCCAATCAGAGTTACTCTGTGGTGATACTCTGGAGCCCTCACTCAGGAGCCTCGTATAGAGTCCATCCCCTCTTGTGGGTGGAACACGTCCAGAGCCACATAGAGGGGCCCTATTTTAGGAATGACATTTTCCCTAAACTGGAAAATAACAAAGGTGTCCTGAATCTAACACACATAGTTACACAAGACTAACACAAGACTAACAATTAACCTGATGACCTTAGGTTCATTGGCTTGAGGTTTCTTGGGCGGCAAGAAGTTGGCGTCTGTCCGAATATTTGGCTCTTTTGTATGCTCTTTTAATGCAGGACTGTGAGTATCCTCTTTCTAAAAACCTAAGAGCCATGTCCCTTGCTTGTAGCTCATACTCAGCCAAGGTTGAGCAGTTTCTGCAAATTCGCAGGAACTGACCCACTGGGATATTTTTGACTAGGTGTTCCGGATGATGTGTATCTGCTCTCAAAAGGCTGATACGCTAAGATATATAGTCGGGTTCCATAACATACACACTTCGTGACTCCATCTTGTAAAAATAACAATGTAGCACCTTTACCCACTAGTGTCTCCTATGATAAGTTGCATCCCCTTCTATTAAAGAAATGTGAACATCCAAACAAAACAATACATTAACTGTATATACTGTCAAATGTCAGAACAAACCCCATTCCAACAATGTATTTCCAGTTTGAAGTCCAGACATTGAGGTTGTTTTATTTCACGCCCAGGATGAGTAACTCTGGCACTTTTCTTGAATCTGGTGTCGAGATATCAGTGTTTGATATGGAAACATCGTTCCTATAGTCCTATTCAGTGTTTTCGGATAATGAATTATATTGTTGCAATGTGGTCAGACGGTGACAGTTACACCTGTACTCCCTTCCATCATGTGTACCAACCAGACATGACCTTAGAGATTGAAATTTAGCAGCAACAGTGCCGGATTGCCATTTCACCTCAGGTCTTTGCATCATTACTCTGCCAGAGTCCTTTCTCTTTTCTGCAGGGTTGGTAACGATTTAGAATTCCTGTTGTAATATTTTGATTAACTTGTTTTTCTTTGAATGTCTTTTTTTTGTGCCAATGGTTAGTTTATGACTTATGGTTCCAGTTGGGTACTTGTGGAAGGTAAAGTAGAATGCAAATGATGACCATCAGTAATTGTGCAGGCGATCCCATGCAATCTATAAGTGTATTTCTATATTTCAGCATTGCAATGTATGGATCTCCTCCACTTCATTTTGTCTTACAATAAGCGTTTAATGGTTTAAACTGTTTTCTCATTTTGTTCATTTCACTTTGGATAATGTTGACTTAATGTTGTGTGTTGAAAATCATAGCTGTTGCAACCTGGATAAACTCTGCAGTACAGTATTTATTGACTCATTGAGGACGATTGTCCAGCACCAGTTCTTCTGGAGTTCCATGTCGAGCAAATATTTATTTCAGTTTACTAAACAGAGTAGAAGCCAATTTGTTTCCCAGTATGTATGTTTTTATTTATATAGAGCCATTAATGTACACGCTTCACAGTATTAATACACATGACAATCATATAAATAATAAATAATACAAATAACAGCTCATGGGAATAAGTGTTTCAGACATAAAAGTAACATTTCAGAAGGGGAGTCCCTGCTCCGAAGAGCTTACAATCTAATTGGTAGATAGGAAGAACGTACAGACAAAAGGAGGGCATTCTGGGTAAGTGTCTGCAGGGGGCCAAGCTTTATGTATCATGTGTATAGTATTAGCCACTGTGTATAGTATTAGCCACATTATTCCCAGTCTTTCCAGATCCAAGTAATCTTTATAATAATCCAAAACTAAAATGTAATATTAAGTTTTCCAGGTTATTTTTAGTTTGCGACATAATGCTTTAGGCAGATTAGATACTTTAATATAGTTTCCTCAATTTGAGCATTCATACCAGACCAATATACTGTAACAAATCTTGGACTCTGCTTTAGCATTTTTCAATTCCCATGTGCTGCACTAAATCAGATCTCAAAGATTTTGATATAACCAGTTTTTTTTTACCTTTGAAGATTAGATTGTCCATGCCCATCTGTTCTCTCAGAAGTTCCAGAATTCTGCTCCTCCTGACAGACAAGAACATTTTATCCTTGACCATACAGTGATTATGGTCTTACGTAGCACAGACAGTTAAGGCTAAGGCCCCGCTGCCTCAGACCACGCGCCCGCACTGCAGACAGGCGGCGCGTGGAGAAGCACTTGGGGCTTTTTCCGGTCCAAAGGGACAATTTTTGCGAGCGGGGGGTGAGGGGGGCGCGCCCATGACATGGGGGGGCGGGACCACCCGTCAGCCGTTCAGCCCCTCAAATCCTCAGCCCCTCACACACAGACAGGCAGACAGGCACTCACGCACTCACGCACTCAGGCACACACATACACACACACAGACAGGCACTCACGCTGTTTTCCCCCCACACTCTCCTCCCCGCTCCCCGAAGTCTCCCCTCCTCATTGGCTCACAGCCACACCACGTGACGCGTCGCCGCTTGGGATTACAATTCTCTTGAATCCCCTGGCGGCTGACGCGTCACAGCGTGTAGTGAGCTGTGCCGTGAGGGGGGACCGGGACCGCGCAGGGAGGATTCCCCTGCTGGTGGGGAACGCTCGTGCGGCCGCCCGCGCCGCCGGGCGCAGCGGGTCCCAGCCCTAAGAGTCTCTCTCAGTATAGATCCACAGCTTTTAAGCCAGGAGCCGGACGTCTGGGCGCTGGGGTGGGAGACTGAACCTCCAGAACAGCTGCAGCTGCAGAAGCTGCAGGGGCAGCAAGAGCAGGACAAGCAGCAGCTTGAGCAGAGATTGAAGCCTCTTCAGCCATGTCAACACTTCAACAGTCTAGCTGATTTGGCTGAGTAACTTCAGTATGTAATGTGTATTTATTTGAATTTAAACGAGCTCATAAGCGTTGAGTTAAAGTACCATACATGCCTAACGCATCTGTAACACCTGTGCGTTAATTGTAACGGACGTTATAGTTTTGCTAAGGCGCAGTGTACTGTATTGTGATTCGTTAACACGTCTCTGTGTAACCCAAAAAATCCCAGTTAATACAGCTAACGTAATGATACTACTGTAGTTGGCCGAACAGACATTGTGTTTTCATATTACAGTATTCACTTTGTGGATACCTGTTAAACTGAGCAAAACTAATTAACATTAGTAGCCCAGATTTAACAGAGCTCTTTGAATCTACCCCTTCGTCTTTTATCTCCTGGTCATAAACCGGTACAGTATGTTGGACCCGACTCAATGCACTGGCTCTTCATATGACTCTTCCATACTGCACTGTGCTCTCAGAGGCACCCTGCTGAATGTGTCAGCAACTGGAATTTCCTTTCCTGGTTTGCATTTGATCAGAATGTGGTGTTTCTGTGGTTGCAGCATCATTCTTTGCACTCTCGCTGGTGCTGCAGCAAGACTTTTCTTATAACTATTTCCAATAGTTTGTGGTCAGATTCTACAGTAACTTTTCATGCATAAACATTGATGGAAATGTTCTCAACCAAATACAATAGCATACATTTCCCTTTTGATCTGTGAATTTTAACGGGTATTAGCTAGTCCGTGCCTTGTTACCCAGTTTCACAGCATCTTAGGAGTTAATTACACCACCAAATAATTTTTTTGTACTAGGAGATGTCACAAGTATTGTATTTTAGGGATACTGTTTGTCATTTTAAAGGAACAAACAGATCCATATATACATCGTTATACTCTGACCTAAGGGGTGTTTATCCAGGAGGGGTTATGCGAACTAAGGGATGCCCTCTGAAGGAGTCTTGGATGTTGGATCAATTACAACTAATTGGTTTCTATAAGGAGACACTCAAGTTGTTATCTGTCAACCAGTAGGGGGCACTGTATTTGGGGGGCAGGTTTTTTCGAAAACCCGTTTATTATACCACAAAAAGGACTTGACCATTGAAATGTGGACATAGAGACTGTGCTTGGCGATACTGGACGAGGCGATTTTGTCTCACTAATTAACTGGTAACACCTGAGACGCCGCCGTGAGAAATGGAAGGGGGGTATTTAAACCCTCAAAGGAGCGTCACACAGCTACAGAGAGCCTGAGGAAGCTTGCCAAAGCGAAACGCATTGCTCTAATTCACCACAGACGTTTGGACCTCGGAGGCCACCGTAGGGAAGCTGTGAGGGTGCGTTCCAGACTTGCGTGTCATTCACTGCTGTTCGGACGCGGAAGCAGAGAGCACTAGAACTGGATGAGCCCCACAAACTTCAGCTGCATCCATCAGGGGATTTTAAGTTGTGAGTCTTTATTGTTTATCTATGTTTTCATTAAATGTGTAATACTTCATGTGCACTCTCTCTGTGTTTGACTGACATCCTGGGGAGAGGCCTACATGGGACCAGGCGAGAAGGAGCCATACCAAGTGCTGGGCTTTTAAAGGAAAGACCCACCAGATGCACCTGTACTCGCACAAGCCCGTGTGAGCATCAATACAATCTGCACACTGACAAGTGATTACCTAAACTGCAGATCGATCCGTTCTCTTGTAATCGACTGTAATCGATCGCTTGCTCAGGGTTATTTAATTCAGTTCTTGCACAGCATTCTGGGCATAGAATATGATTGACTGGGCAGTTACTAGATACAATTGGTTCACTGCTAGAGAGAGGGCGGGGCTCAAGAGCCAGAGCCTATCAGAAGGGGAAGGGGCTGTCACTTTGAAAATGCTTCCTACATTAGAAACATTACAAATGTCTTTAAAACATTCTTTTTTTTTTTTTTTAATGCTACAAGTATTTTCTCATAGAACAGAACTGATTTTTTTTTTTTTTTAAACACACATAGGATATTGCTTGTACTGCAGCTTTAAGCACGTCATGCAGATTTGCATCATGTTCCATCACTCTGGGGCCATTAATTATGTAACCACTGTGAAGTTAGTCATTCTTTTTTGATGTTTCCCATGTGCTCCAGTACGCGGACATGCAGACCTTCCTGTCCAATCACAACCAACAGAGGGGTTTAAATGCCAGTGTGTTTATAGACATTTTATTCCCTGATGAAGTCGTTTGCACTACGAAACGCATTGGATTGCTATTTTCAGCCTGTGGACTATATTTGAAATATCCCTTGTATTTCTTACTATTGCGGTGACATTTGGCTTTCTGACGCCCTGCCATATGGTCGCTTCGGTGGCGCTTCAGTGACGTCATCAGCCACCGCTTGCTACCGCCTGTAGAGATACTCTTGCTAGAGTACGATACCAACCTCCCACCGGTCGTGTCTCTGCTGGATTTTCCGGGACTGTGGACGCATTGATTGGAAGTCCTCCTATCCACCTGCCTTGTCGTCGCCGCCCAGACCAGAAGCTGTCAGAGCGGATCATCTGCAGCACATGTGGAGACTGTGTTCGGATGGTGTTGCGGTAACCCATGTCAAATATGTTACATAAAATGCTTTAAAGAACTGCTTTTTTGTATGTGTGATACTCACCCCTTTTTAACAATATGCAATATATGGTTTTAAATAATACATCATGAGAGTCGTGTGTTTGTCCTTTTTTTTTTGTTTCTTTTAGCGTTTGAGATGACGAGCCATCTTTTTTGGATAACTGCAGATTTTCTCTAAATTAGCCCTTGTGATAAGGTTGTGTATTGTCTATATTTGTACAACAAACGAAAGAGAAGCCCAATGCTACATCCAATATGACAAAAATACACAGTAAAATACTTATATATTCTCTTGAAAAAGGGTCATTTAGTTTACCCCTTTGGCCAAAGCGTTGTAAGCTTGTGAGCCAGGACAAGGCAGACCCTGTTCGCAAGTCCTAACACTACCAGATAAAATACTAATATACCTCTATTAGGATTAAAATTCTCATTTACCCAATTAGGCATTGGGCTTCTCTGTCGTTTGTTGTATACATATGCCACACTCAATAGCTCTCCTTTTTGACACACATATATATATATATATATATATATATATATATGTATATATATATATATATATATATATATATGTATGTAGCAGGGTCCCCCCTGGCCCTCCTCACCTGCGCAGAGTAGCGGGTACCCCCGCACCATGTCAGGTAGTTGCAGGGGCGATCGCGGCTCCCGGCGGCATCAGTGACAGGGCGTCGCCATCTTGTGCGCGTCTGCGCATGCGCGGAGCGAGTTTGCAGTCGCGGCAGCCATTACTCCTAGCGCAGGAAAGTGTAGGGAGGCAGGAAGGACCCCTAGAAGTCGCGCATGCGCAGTTAGGGCGATGCGGCGGCCATTACAGGTTTGCACAGGCTCCATGGAGAGTAGCGGCGGCCATTATAGTGCGTGCACGCGGCCCCAATGTTAAAGAGGGCCATAAAGGACTACAATTCCAAGCAGCCTCTGGGGACTGCACTTTCACCTTGGTCACAGACAGCCAGACAGCCAATAAAGCTTGCAACTTCTCCTGCTGGAGAAGGATACATTGTTTTGTGCAGAGTCAGGAAGCAGACTGTGAAGCACATGAGTCAGTGAGATTTAGGAGACAGAGGGGGAAGGAAGGGGGGCAGAGAGCTACGAGCTTCTGCCCTAGGCCAGAAATCCCCAGGCTAGAGCTGAGGCCCTGACTCCCTACTAGTGAGGGTGGGTGTTCATAGGGACAGCCCTTAGGTAAGGACCCTGTGCCCCTTCAGCTGTGCAGTTCCTTAGAACAGGGAGAGACCCTGTGTAGTTCCTTAGAGCAGGGAGAGACCCTGTGCAGTTCTTTAGAGCAGGGAGAGACCCTGTGCAGTTCCTTAGAGCAGGGAGAGACCCTGTGCAGTTCCTTAAAGCAGGGAGAGACCATGTGTAGTTCCTTAGTGCAGGGACCCAGTGAAAGGGTTTTCTGCATGTTCCTGTTGCTGATCCAGAGACTGTCCTTACGGTGGGACGTCCGGAGGGACCCCATCCCACGCGGAGGTACAGATCAGCGCTGGACCAAGCGGACCCGGTAGACCCTTTGCGAAGACACCCAGGTGTAGAGACACCTGGGCAGGTATTTACAACCTTCCACACGTGCACCAACTTTAACTTGCTCCTCACATGTGACAGGCCTGTTCACACACTTGGGTGGGCTTGGACTCTTTGGACACGGGGTTGGGAAGGGGGTGTAAAGGTTATAGCCCAGTTAGGGGCAAGGTTATAGTTCCCAGCTATTGGCAGAGGGTGGTACATATATCTTGTTGTGTATTGCTGATGTATGTGTTAAGTTACATTCTGCATATAGTAAAGACCGTTGCTATTTTACATCCAGTGTATGTGTTCATTTGAATGTGTCCTGCGAGGAACAACTCCCGCTCTGCTGGGAGCCATCGCAGGTGGAGGCGCTGCACCATATAGTATTGTTCAAGAGGATACACCCCGAGGCTCTCACTGGCGGAGGCTCAGGCCTCCTGTGAGCCTAACAGGTAAAGCACCACACTGGGAAATACATATAGATCCCCACACATGCACCCTATCTGCGATTGGGTGGGGGAATATGGGTTACATATATATAATATATATATAGAATCCACAGAAGCAGCCGGCACTCCACTTGCAAGTAGAAAAAATTGGGTGCTTGTCCCATAAAGCAATATTAAACCATACGATACCGTTTGAAGCACGAGATCAGGAGACAGCACTCTGGTAAGTTTGATCACAAGTTTTTGTATTGAAAAAGACACATAGACCATGGTTTATGTGTCTTTTTCAATACAAAAACTTGTGATCAAATTTACCAGAGTGCTGTCTCCTGATCTCGTGCTTCAAACGGTATCGTATGGTTTAATATATATATATATTTATATATATATATATATATATATCTATATTGTGGGGGCTCAGGGGTTCCCAAAAAGAGCTTGCTGGGGTTTTGTGTGTTTTGTCTATATTTGGATACATATTTTTTTATCCACCACAATTTCATTGATATCTTTATTTTATGTATTATTCTGTCGAAATCACTTAGTTTGGGTCAGCACAGATAATTATTTTTCACATTGTTTACGTGATATATTTATTCACATTGCAATTGGTGCGCTACTATATTATATGTTCACGTTCTATTCTGACCATAATAAAAATGTTTGCATTGTCCAGTTGACTTGTGCACTCCCCAGAGAATTGTCCTAAGCCCTAAAAAATACCTTTGTACAACATCAGTTTTTATCCTCTGGTGTAGTCGAATAGCATGTTTTGTATTTTCCACGTACAGCACTAACTGGATTAGTTTAAGACCCAAACAAGCTCTGAGTCATAATACTGGGGTAGCTTCAGCATTTTAATGTTTGCATATTACACTTATTTGCAATCCATAGTGCACATGCCATGTACAGTACATCCGTACCCAAATAACTTCTGATTGGTGGATTTAATTCGTTTAGAAACATTTTTCTACTCAAAACGCATGTATCAGTATTACATTGACTTGTGTCCAATTTAAACTTCATCTGGTTGACATTCTTTCCCACCATTATTTATGTGAACACTTGGTATGGCTGTGCTCCAGCCAGCAGCATTTATAAAGCCAGATGGGTTCATCTCAGTGACCGCTTGCAGAAACATCTCGTTTGAAAATCCACTTGATACTTCATATATGTCATACACTCCTATAGTCTGCACATTTTAGCATAGTGATTGCTCTGGACATTCTTGACGCTTGTGAGCTGTCCCACATCAGCTTTTCACATTGTAGGCTGCAGGCTTTATGTGGTCTGTTATTTTGGGTATCTGCATCCGTCTGACAGCACTGTGTGCCTTAGCCACTCTATGCACTTCCTCTATGGCCATTATTTTTAACTGAGATTGTGTCGCCTCATGCATTTTAGCAATGTCAAATGCTTTGCATAGGTTAAGATCAGCACCTTGATTTGTCATTTTTTTTCTTGCATTTTTGGAGAATATGGCCCAAATACTATCCTGTCGCAGATTATTTCATCCATTTCCGTGAACTCAGGGTCTAGCCAATCTAGGGTGTTTCATCATAGCCATTGCGCCTCAGCAAATCAGCCGGAAGCATTCAGCTGCCGCCGATCAGCTGCAGAGTACAGCAAAGGTGTCCCTGACCTTAACCCCTTATCCCTAATGTGACCCCCCCACCCTAAAAACCCTTAACACCTTACCATAAAACCCTAACTTTAACCACTTGCCGTAACCCCTTACCCTGAAACCCCTAAACTTAACCCCTTACCCCTAATCAGAACCCTTACCCTAAAAACCCTTACCATAAGACCCCTAAATTAACCCCTTATCCCAACCCTTATATCCCTGATGTTATTTCCCAGCCCATTACCCTGAAACCCGTAATCAGACACCTTACCTTAACTATTTACCTTAAAACTCCTACAGTTAACCCCAGATACTAACACAAATGCTTCTAACCACTTACCTTTGCGGTGAAATGGCCGGTGGCTAGCTGTCCTCTGTGGTCGATCGGCGGTGGCTGTATGGCTGCAGCACGATGGAGGCACCGAAACGTCCCATTCCGCTGTCACAAACTGTTCTATTGGTTCATTTGCAGCCTGCACCCTGTTGTAAACTGTGTATCTTCCAAGTATTAGGTTAGTCTTAGGGGCAACAGAATCGTTTCTAATAGGCACTCCGTGTTTATTCTCCTCTGTGAAAGGTCCATAATTAGGACCAAAATGACGATCACTTGAAAATAAATACAATTTATTGAGGACCACGAGAGTGTTGTCTTTGTAACCTGTAACCTGTATCTGATTCACCTGAGACTCTTCACTGCTAACATGCACCCATAGCAGTAGATTATTGATTTAGCGTGAGTGCTCCTTTCTTCCTTTTCTACTCTGCAGACACGTCTCTATATGCATTTTTCTCTCTCCGACCCATATACTGAATACACTTTTCCTCTTCCTCTTTTGATTGAAAAGGAGTTCAGTCAACTTATTTCACTCTTCTGGAAGATGTATGCTTTCCCAGTCCATAAATAGTTTAATATTATACTTCCATTTGCAAGCATCTAGTACATCTGTATCACATATATTTAAAATAAACAATCTTAAAGGTGAGTTTCAGTGTGATTAAAAAATTAATTTAGCTTCCCGAGCAACAGCAATGAAATTAGCTGAAGCAGATAGTCCAAGGACTGCTCCGGGACAGATTTGGCCTACAAGCCTCAAGTTGACGAGCTCTGACTGTAGACATGTTTTTCCTAAACGGTATATTCAGACTCCGTAACATACATTTAGTGACTACACCTTGTAAAACAAACATGGAATCCCCTCAAGAGTGATATACACAACTTTTCCCCAGAGTGATGAGTGATAGTGACTCATATGAGCTAATATCGTCTATAGTATGTTACAGACTCCAGCAGCAGCAGCAGCATCATTGGCAGCAAGCCAATGGGTGAGAGGAATGTCCCTATGATGCACAGCTATTTGGCTGAATTAGAAACAGTATATTGGGACTGCCCCGGATGTTCACAATTAAAAAGAAATCAGTGGTTGTGCAGTCAGATAACAAAAAAATAATTGTTTGAGTGTCAGTGAAGCTACCTAGGCTTTCAAGCAGAGCCTCAGTAGCCACAATGGCACTCAATGGTGCCACCAAAAAATATTTGACACCCCATCCTACTTGACGCCCTCCATTTCAAGGCAATGAGCCCCCCGCAACCAATCCCCCCCAAAAAGGGCCAATGCCCCACCATAAAAAAAAAAAAACATTCCAAAGGCCAGAAACCATTAAAAAGAAATAAAAAAATCACAAAACCAGCCCAAAAAACAATCCACACGCTTGATGGTAAAAATAAACAATAAAGCCCCCCCAAAAATTAGTCAACAAAATAAATCTATTCCCAATGGCTTTTTTTAATCTGCAGCCATTCGTGGACTGGCAACGAGGGATCATCATCTTGACCGATGCCGTCGATTCTCCGTTAATTGAAGTTAACCGCAGGCTGTCAACGTTAACGATGCAGTGTTGATCTTTGAAAATTCCCGTTAGCACTTAACGAAGAATTAACTTACGTTAACATCTCATTGAGTCACTAACGGAGCTTTGTTGCTGTACCCTTTAGTTTGTAAAACCTCAAACAATGAAATAACTTTGGTTGGTGGCAACTTTTTATATATATATATATATATATATATATATATGTCAAGTTATGGAGATTAGCACTCACGTTTTGGTGTACGAGGCAGATGCTTGTCCCATAAGTGGTATGTAGACATATGGTGACCAGGGGATCCTGATAGCCAAAAGAAGACAGCACACTGCAGAGTTGGTATCAAAAAAAGTGTATTACGTGACACAGGGCCGCCAACGTTTCGGTCCTCCCAACGGGACCTTCCTCAGGGCAGTGCACCTCAGACTGACACAAGCACCCATATATACCCCTTAAAACATACTAAAAAACACCTGAAAACAATCATGAAAATCCAAATTGCAATCCCAGATACAACCCACAATGCTTCACAGCCAATCCAACTTGCTGACACTGGTCAGCACCAATGAAACA
Organism: Ascaphus truei; assembly: GCF_040206685.1. Classification (NCBI taxonomy): domain Eukaryota; kingdom Metazoa; phylum Chordata; class Amphibia; order Anura; family Ascaphidae; genus Ascaphus; species Ascaphus truei. Next base: position 39,205,200 of record NC_134492.1, on the reverse strand, counting down.
GCCTGATCTAAACCCATGTATAATTGGTCACATGTTAAATCCATGCTGTCCACATAGTGACGTCACAGTACATCCTGTTTATGTGAAAAGAAAATAAAGTGCGCAGCTAAATAATTAAGTGACGTGATAATAGATGTTAAAAAACATAACCTTAAATGGAGCGTCTGCAGCTGCGATGGAGGGGGGGCTCAGAAACCCCCTAGACTAGCAGATAAAGACAAAAAAGACACAGCGCACGACGCTCATAGTGCATAAAACAATATAATGAAGGTACAATAAATTAGGGTAAGTAATGTGCGTACATCAATAAAGATAAATAAATGCAGTTAGGGATAATGTTACCCAACGCCTCAGGAAACCGGAAGGAGTATCCTCTCAAGGGTTATGGCGCTGGTGTCTCGGATACAGGATCCTATTGGTAAGTAGGATAAGTAGATCGCCTCTAAAAAAGTTCTTTTCCCCCAAGAGCACGAGTCCAAAGCTGCTGCTGCCACTTGCAGTCCTTTTCCAGAGCACAGCTCCACACCGGCCGGGTCCTCTCACTCCCCTCTGTGCAGAAGCACTTCCGGGTCGATGACGTCACCACGGGGGGGGAGCGCTGGTAATCGCGCCGTTCACACTCGATCAGCTCAGATGGTGGGGTAATAGATTAGAGGTTGAGCTCTTGTCCAGTCATCCAACGCGTTTCGAAACGAAAACGTTTCTTCATCAGGGATATAAATTGAAGTGGTTCCGGATCAGTTATAAATATTGCACGATCGTACCTCATTGGCTGGGCTATCAACTATCAACTCTCACAGCCAATGGGAAAGTAATGGGGGCGGGTTAATGGTCCCGGTTGCGCGCGTCACTGGTAGCTAATAGCAACATAACATAAACATCACAAAAACTTTATTAACAACAAACATAGCTAACCACACGCGATTGATGAGACTAAAAGAGAGAAAACAGTGTTACACATAGGTTGAAGAAAAATTGTAGCACGGAAGTAGATTTTGAGGAACAAGCTGAGAAACTGACCCAAAGGTTTTTAGAGAGGGGTTATCGTCTAGAGAAATTAAATATAGATCTGGAGAAAATAAGAAAACTTGATAGAAAAAATATGCTATTAACAAATTCCAAAAAAAGCAAAACCCCCAAGGAGGGTGAGGGGAAATGCAACGTTTCTTTTATCACTAATTTTAACTCAATGACGGGGCAAATTGAGAAAATTGTAAGGAAACATTGGTCTATATTATCAAATGATTTGCTGCTGGGTGCTCACCTCTCGAAATTCCCAAAATTCATCTATAGAAGAGCAAAAAATTTAAAGAATACACTATCCCCGAGTGACATAAAACAAATTGAATGTCCTAGTGGGGACGATAAATGGTTAAGTACTAAACCAATTGGGAATTTCAAGTGTGGGAAGTGCTCAGTTTGCAAATATTTGCACCCAGAGAGAAAGACTTTTAAATGTATCAATGGAGAAACACATGGTATTAATGATTTTATATACTGTAACACTGACCATGTTGTTTATTTATTGGAGTGTCCATGTGGCCTTTTATATGTGGGACGCACTAAACGCCCATTGAAAGTGCGCATACAAGAACATATGCGCAACATTAAAATAGGTTTCATGAAGCATAGTCTTTCTAAGCACTATGCACAATTCCATAAATGTGATCCCTCTTCTCTATTATTTAAAGGTATTAAGCACGTACCCAAAAACAGGAGAGGGGGTGACAGAGTGAAAGAACTTTCTAGGCAGGAAACCTTCTGGATACACAAGCTAAATACTCTGTATCCAGGGGGTTTAAATGAAGATATAGACATTTGGTCCCTGTATTAAGTTTCTGTGTTCCCAACCATATTTTACTTGTTTATAAATTTTTTAGTATATATATATTTTTTAGCATTTTTTAACTACTTAAGGGATTTTTTCCATAAGTAACAGATTTTTAACTTTTGTCTCTTTGTCCTTTTAGTTTACTTCTTAGGACATGCCTTCTTAATATGTACTAGGATTGATTAGATCACCTTAATGCTCCTCTATTAGTGATCGGCTTTGCAGACTTTTCATGTTTCCTATTTCAGTTGGATGGTGATATTTATTGCCCATTAGAGTAACCTCCCTGGTCTATATGGCCACTAATGTACTCATGTACGTTTTTTACTATGTGTAACACTGTTTTCTCTCTTTTAGTCTCATCAATCGCGTGTGGTTAGCTATGTTTGTTGTTAATAAAGTTTTTGTGATGTTTATGTTATGTTGCTATTAGCTACCAGTGACGCGCGCAACCGGGACCATTAACCCGCCCCCATTACTTTCCCATTGGCTGCGAGAGTTGATAGCCCAGCCAATGAGGTACGATCGTGCAATATTTATAACTGATCCGGAACCACTTCAATTTATATCCCTGATGAAGAAACGTTTTCGTTTCGAAACGCGTTGGATGACTGGACAAGAGCTCAACCTCTAATCTATTACCCCACCATCTGAGCTGATCGAGTGTGAACGGCGCGATTACCAGCGCTCCCCCCCCGTGGTGACGTCATCGACCCGGAAGTGCTTCTGCACAGAGGGGAGTGAGAGGACCCGGCCGGTGTGGAGCTGTGCTCTGGAAAAGGACTGCAAGTGGCAGCAGCAGCTTTGGACTCGTGCTCTTGGGGGAAAAGAACTTTTTTAGAGGCGATCTACTTATCCTACTTACCAATAGGATCCTGTATCCGAGACACCAGCGCCATAACCCTTGAGAGGATACTCCTTCCGGTTTCCTGAGGCGTTGGGTAACATTATCCCTAACTGCATTTATTTATCTTTATTGATGTACGCACATCCTGTTTATGTCTAGGTAACCATGACTACATAATGCATACCGTTACATTTAAATACACATAAATTCTGAACTGTGGAAATCCATATACAGTGATGACTAAAGCAGCTGACCGCCTTTGATACTGTAGATACATGCTGCCTCGTTCAAACAAACGCGCTGCAATCGTGTCAGAGACCGCAAACTGCCCGTTTTCACCAGACATGGTGCACTTTCCCTAGGACTATCTATACTCAATCGCCTTGAAGCTGTGAAGGGAATGTATCAGCCTGTCCCGTTGGTGCCACCTCTGGTAGGGCGTTTCCCAAAGAGGTGAGTTTGTGGCTGACATTACTGCACGAACGAGAGTACCTTGGAGCTGTTGCTATTTTGCTTGGGACTGCTGTCGCTTCCGGTTTTGCAATTGCCTGCTGGTGAGCAGTGAGAGCTGTGGGAGGTTTATCTGGAGGGAGTCTCTGACCGTGTTGCTGATTATTACATCATCTGGCTGCGGTGGCTCCAGTGCACCTCGCTGAACCAACGGATACACCAGAGGTGGCACCAACAGGACAGGCTGATACATTCCCTTCACAGCTTCAAGGCGATTGAGTATGTCTCATAAATGCTATTATTTTTACTCTGTTTGTGAGTGCGCTTTTTATATTTCACAATCCCATAAATACTGTTTTATACTTTATCACACTAGGAGTGCGCCTGTTTTTTCTTCTTGTTTTCTGCATATATATATATATATACTGTATATATATTTGTAGATGATATGATGATGCACTTAACTTAAAGGTGTTTTTATAGTCCTTGTGGTAGTTTTTTCTAACTGTGATTCCGATTTCTATTGGTTTTAAGTTAGTTTCGATTTTAAAAGTGCAAGATTTTCTTTAACAGACTTTGGTAAAGGAGACCACCCTAAATCCCAGTGTTATCCTCTTGCATCGAAAAGTCAATTTACCTTTTGGAACACAGAGGCCTTAAGTAGCTAGCAAACAGGGTTAGAACAAAATGATCTGCTTATAGGAACCAGGTTTGGAATGCATAGACTATTCTTACTAGCCCTGCGTGTTCCTAGGTGGCCGATCCCAGAAGTAATCTCTACAGGCCATGGCTTCTTTCTTAGGTCCAAATTCAATATGTTGTGAAGCCGCAAGAGAGCAGTTTAACAGCCTATTCAATGGGAGCTTTCACCACGTTCGTACCGGAAAGGTTCTACAATGCGTTAAACACAAAAAACAAAACTGTGCGCTACTACCTAACTACCTATAAAGTTTAAATGTATAAATATATACAGTGCAGTGACTACAGTATACCATCAATTTAGTGATAAAATTAAACCACAACTCCCACAGTGAGATAATTATACATTAAATTAAAAAAAAGCTGTGTGTGCTGAGCACGCGCATAGTAAGTGAAACTTCTTTGACTTTTGTCACAGAAATTGTATTTGTGTTGGTGATGTTTTAATTAAAAATCAAAATACAAGTTCATTGACAAAACGCAAATAAATTTGACAGAATGCGCGTGCTCGGCACACATCCCCTGTATTAGCTATTTGCACTGATTGTTCGCGTGTGACCGAGTGTGCGCGCGTGTGACCGAGAGTGCGCGCGTGTGAACGAGAGTGCGCGCGTGTGACCGAGAGTGCGCGCGTGTGACCGAGTGTGCGTGCGTGTGACCGAGTGTGCGCGCGTGTGACCGAGTGTGCGCGCGTGTGACCGAGTGTGCGCGCGTGTGACCGAGCGTGCGCGCGTGTGACTGAGTGTGACCTTACATATCCCCTTGCACATCACCCCTCCTGCACATCACCCCTCCTGCACCTTGCATATCCCCCTGCACATCACCCCCCCTCCACATCACCCCCCCCCTCCACATCACCCCCCCCTCCACATCACCCCTCCTCCACATCACCCCTCCTCCACATCACCCCTCCTCCACATCACCCCTCCTGCACATCACCCTCCTTCACCTTATATATCCCCTTGCACATCACACATCCCCCCTGCACATCACACATCCCCCCCTGCACATCACATATCCCCCCCCTGCACATATCCCCTCCCCCTGCACCTTACATCACCCCCCCTGCACCTTACATCACCCCCCCCCTGCACCTTACATCCCCCCCCCTGCACCTTACATCCCCCCCCTGCACCTTACATCCCCCCCTGCACCTTACATCCCCCCCCCTGCACCTTACATCCCCCCCCCTGCACCTTACATCCCCCCCCCTGCACCTTACATCCCCCCCCCCTGCACCTTACATCCCCCCCCCTGCACCTTACATCCCCCCCCTGCACCTTACATCCCCCCCCCTGCACCTTACATCCCCCCCCCTGCACCTTACATCCCCCCCCCTGCACCTTACATCCCCCCCTGCACCACCTCACCTCACATCACCTCCCCTCACCCCTGCACATCAGATCACGGCCTCCTCCTGCTCTGCTCCGTGAGGCTAATCAGGCCCCGCTCCCTCAGTCAGCGGGAGGGCGTGGCTTGAGCGCGCGTGGCTTGAGCGCGAGTGCCTGTACGCGAGTGAGCCCAGCGGGGGGAGCTCTGTCTGAGTCTCCCGCCCGGCGGCAGAGGAGTCTCCCGCCCGGCGGCAGAGGAGTCTCCCGCCCGGCGGCAGAGGAGTCTCCCGCCCGGCGGCAGAGGAGTGTCCAGCCCCGCGGCAGAGGAGTCTCCAGCCCGTGTATCCTGTGGCAGCAAGCCCACCTGCGGAGGTATGTGTATGTATTTATGTGTGTTTGTTTGTGTCAGTGTGTTTGAGTGTGTTTGCTCCAGGGGCAGGGGGACTTGCAGGGTGCCGCTCAGTTCAAGCAGTAGATGCTGCCCCCATCACCGTGCAGCGGAAGCACTCGCCCCCGATGGAGTACAGAGCTACTGCTGTAATTTGAGCTTGGCGTGCGGCTGGGACAGAGAGCGGGCCTGGTCCCAGGAGCCAGTCGGGTTGTAGCAGGAGAGCTGGATGCCCCGGATGCCGCCCGTGCCCATCTCCAACTGGGGGAAATTGCTGCCGGCCGTTAGGAGCGGTGGCGGCGGCGATATGTCTGCGGCCGTGTGGGGGGAGCGGGGGCCATTAGGAGCGGGTGTGATGTCAGTGTTGGGGTCGGGCTGAGCCAGAACACAGCCCGGCCTCAACTGCCAGCACTGACGTCACATCCGTTTCATTTCTGTCTCCACAATTCTTTTTTGCCCCAGTTCGAATGAGGTGCCACTAAGGAAGTTTCACTTCAATAAGTGCCACATAACCGTGTTGGGGATAATGGCGTCTGCAGCTGTAAACGCAGGGGTGGCTCAGCACCCCACACACACTAAGAGAATGGAAACAAAAGAAAACAGCGCACAACGCCAAATAGTGAAGCAAATTCAACAATATATTATAGAATTAAAAAGGGGGTAATATATCTGCGTACATGAAAAAAGTTGGTAAAAGGCATGTAGTGTGTATCACACTGTTTACCACTCAGCAGCTGTTAGCTGTAGATTCAGGTGCTTGCTTCCCTCTGCTGCTGCAGCTCAGTTGATTCTGGGGCAGGACGTCAGTCTTTTCACTCCCAAGGGGATTTCCCTTCATGCAGCCAGGTTCAGCAGCTGGTACTGGGGCTCGGTGAAATCGCTCCTGCTTCCTAGCCGATATGAAGCTGCTCCTGTACCTCGGCAGGTGTATCCTCTGCACAGAGGTTAAAACGCAGCTTGCTGGGGTGCCCTCAGCGTGCCACGATGCCGCTCCGTCGCGGGACGCTGTGTAATGACGTCACTGTCTACACAGCAGTGGTGGATTCAATAGAGAAGTTTGAACAGTCTTACAAAGTCTCTCACAAGTGTCCAAAACAGCACACAGGATGAAATAAAAACAGGACAGGCCAATACATAGACAAAGGCCAATGTAAGCAGATATAAGGCAATAGAATGTTGCATCCAGCTGCGTTTTATCCTCCCTTTCCTGTTCCTCTTTGCCTGTTTATACTGGTTCCTTAGATTCTGCAAGGTTCCTGTGTTTACTGCTGTGCTAGCTATTGCTATCATCCTGTTCCAGTTTCCTCGTTGCCGACCTCTGCTTGTTTCCTGACTTCGCTACCTGCCGCCTGCCTCGGACCCCTGCTTGTTTCCTGACTTCGCTCCCTGCTGTTCCTGCCACTGGGATCCACTTCAGCCGAAGTCCAATCCTTGACAGAGATATTCTCTGGGATCTCTGGAACTTTTTGCTGATTTATCTACACACCCTGGACATCTTGATAGATCATGGTTCCTTCATTCTTGAGATCGAGGGACTTCTGAATCAAGAACAGATACCGGATGGTGGTGATATGATCACGAAATGCTTTTAATTCTTGTACCCTTGTGAGTGCATTTCCCCCCCCCTCCCCCTTCCCATAAATACATTTACGGTTTTATACTATGGGGCGTGCGCTCTCTCCTCTCTCTCCGGTCGCTCCAGGTTGCCTGGGTCTTTTAAGATTGAGGTGCCGGTCGTGGCATGAGAGAGGTGGGGGTATTGCCTGGGTTAGATGCCTCAGAACTGGCTCCTGTTGCAGCGATTCCTAGGAGCCAGTCATCAAGGATGGCAGCAGAATTAACCCCTGTCCCACAGCTTTTGGGACCAACCGTTCCAGCGGTCTCTGAGGAGACCAGACAGGTAAGCCAGACTACTGAGTTGCGACCAGTGACTGACTTACTGTTCCCTTTACCTGTTCCTGTTTCCCCTGACTTAGAGACTAAGGGTGGGTGGTTAGTGTTAGGAACAGAATTTAGGGATGCGGTGAAAGCTGGCCCCAGCTTAGAAGGTATGGGACTGCGGGCGTCCGCGTCTCGGGAAAGCAGGGTGTCAGACCACTTGCTGTGGCATTGCGGGCTCTGGAGTAGGGACCCAGGACCTACCAGGTTAGACGTAGGCTGGACAGGTAGGAGACTGTTAGTGGGACCCAGGGGGTGTAGGCAGCAAGGATTGTGGGAAGCCCACTCCATTCCCCTAGCAGGGCATCAGGGGGTCACTCAGGCGAGAGCCCAGCTGTTGCGGCATTACTCCTGGCCAGAGGCATCAGGGGCAGGGGCAGAGCTCTGCCAACCCGATGATGCCTGCCAGCCAGAGGGTAAAGCGGGTGATTATGTGCAGATGCTCCTGAACCTGTTACCAGGAATGGGGAAACTGTTTCAGAAAATAGCTAAGGCATGCTAGGGATCTTTGCTAGGACAGGTTCGCCTAGATGGGTGCTAGCGGAGTTAGGGTGCTGGGTGAGTAGGCAGCCAGGGTAGCCAGGGCTAGGTCAGGACAGCATAGAGTTCTGTTCTCGGACCAGCTGGGCAGGACACATGGCACAGATCATCCTGCGCTCACAAGTGATCTGCGCCCTCTGCATAGGGATGCCTACAGGGTATCAGCAGAGGTGAAGGGCAATGTAGAGAGGGAGGCTAGGGGGGTCAGCCTTCAGCATTCCGAGTGGCCTCTGTGACTTTTTTAGGATGCCATTCAGGATGAGGAATGCCCTGGCTACCTTCCGACACTTGGTCAGTAGGGCACTGGAGGGAGTGAAGAGTTATGTAGGGGCATACGGGGAGAAGATAGTTGCATTTAGACAGATATGGGATTCGCATCCAGTACAGGTAGCAACAGTGCTAGCAAGGATTGGGGAGGCAGGGCTTGCTGTTAAACCCACCAAGTGTTCAGTAGAGATGGCAGAGGTGTTGCATCTAGGGCACAGGGTTCATGGCGGGCATCTGACTTCTATAGGAACCGCTAGCTACTGTAGAAAGTGTATCCCACAGCCCATTACTGAGACTGAACCCCTGACTGATGTGACCAGGAAGCGTCTCTCAGTACTGGTTGTCTGGTCTCCCGCTTGCAGAGTTGCTTTGCAGGCATTAAAGATGGTAAAGTGTTAATAAGCTTGGTCTACCGTGACAACCAGACCATCACGGTATATTCCATTCCCACATTTCCATCACCTCCATTATTACAAATCTCCATATCGTATACACCTACATCATCCCATTAGGGTTATAAGACCGTTCTGCATGATGTTTGTCACAATTCTGCTATAACTTCTCATTGCCTACAATGCTTTGCATTTTAGGCCACCAGGCATAGAAGGGATTAAAGAGATTCACTCCAAGTATTAATTACATTCAAACAGAGTGATATTAGATATATTTTTTAAAAGTTTATTAGTGAATGAATTTCCATTTTAGTTATGATCCTTAGCAGGCATGTTTTCTAGTTATACTAATAAGTAGGCATTAGCCCTACATTATCAGTGTGTATATATCACAGTTATTTCACTTTATTATTCATAAGAAGGGCTATGTGCTAAGGTTTGTTCTGTACAACTATACTTTCCAATGTGGTACGGAACTGTGCAACTCACACACAGTTGTTCCAATATACATCAACTCTATTACTTGAAAGATGAATCAACAGCTTTGTCATTCCCATTGCCCCAATACTAACATTGTAATTACATTAGAAGTAATGTAATGGTCTGAAATGTTAGTCTGTTCATGGCACTCTTTGTGAAGCACCAAATACACCAAGCAGGAGTTATACCCCATTATCTGGCAACTTGAATTTAAAAAGCAGTCTCAGAGATCACTTTTGGACCTAAAGGGAAACATTAAACTTAGATTTGTTTATTTTATTCGTAGCGGCTTTATCTAAATAATCTGCCCTTCATATTATTTTTAAAAAATCATAACATTATTGCCCAATAACAGGACATATTTTTTTTTTTAACTTTTTTTTATTAGGTTTTTAGATTTGACGTATGACAATTGTACATAACAATATTCAATAACATATCCATAGCTTAGTATCTCCTTCTCATCGGGCACTATTCTACGTGTGAGTACTGCTGGCATGGACACAAAGGGAAATGTTCTTTCTCGTCCTCTTCGTCCCTCTTCCAGACCTTACGTATACGTATTATTTTGCACCGGTGGTGAGAGAACTGCTTATCCATCATCTTAAGCTTCTTCAGAATGCGCTAGGTGATCGCTACCAGCTCGCAAAGTGTAGAATCCACATCCAGATTGTAATCGGGTAGGGGGCCTGTACACGCAATGCCTAAGCCAGTGACTGGGTACTGCAGAGGAGACAAAAGGATTAAAAGAGCAAAATAATGAGCCCCCACACAACTCCATCAAATTGGTTGATCTTCTAAAAAGACCCATCGAGAAAAACATCTATTTCGGTTATGAATATTTGTTTACTTGAAAGCTGGACAGCTTAATGCTTGTACACCCTGTATGGAGACAGCTTGGTTTGCTAATACTCCAGTAACAGAACAATTGTACATGGCTTTTTTTCTATGGTTCAATCCAGTCATATAAATTCACAAAATCAGGGGGTATTTACCTTCTGTTTCGACTTTTTGTAAAGGATCCAGAGAACGATGATGGTTATACCCAGAGCAACAAAGCTGAGGACTCTACAAGGAACATATAGTATCTACATTCAATTCTGGAAGAGGTCCACCTTGATGTCAGCCCAGCATACTTTGTTCAGTGGGTAAGGCAGACAGGTGGCCGTACTCTGGGATTGCATGTGGATTATTTCCAAATCCTCTGGGCTAATATCCCAGACTATTGTCGACCACGAAGGCCGTTCACAAGAGCCCAAGCTCATCTTGATAATGGAAAACAACCAAAAATGAACAGCAAGGGACCAGATAGAGGAAAACATTGCTCCTGAAGGAGAATATTGCAGCCTCAAGCTCTGTATCAGACACTGCACAACAGTGGCAGGAACTCTGTCCCTTTCAACAAGGGGATGCATCAGTCATCTCTGACCTCATAAATCACCAGGATTCCAAATTCCTTGGCAGAGTATTGTGACATATACAATGATATCATAGCATGGGAAGGCCTCTTGTTCAACATGTCATAAGTCCTGTGTATCATGTATACCTCAGCCCTAGCAGTACTTACTCAATCATTAAAGCTAGAGGGCATAATTAATTCCATGCAGGGAATATGGTAGAGGAAGTTTTGACATTCTTCTTAAAATCTTTTTAAGTGTTTGTAGAAAATGGTATAATCAGCTTTTAATTATTTCGTGATGAACCTAGACATTTGTTTAAATTGAGAATCTTGCTTCTTAGATTATAGAAAGACTATGGAAGTCTTAAATATCACCGGTAAGAAAAACAATGTACCCCTTTTATATTTGCTTTATTTAGATTATGAAAACAGTTGTGTTTTGCAATAACATTTGTTCAGTGGGAGAAGCATCACTGCTCTTTTTAAATATGGTGCATGGTATTTATTATGAGGTACACGGTTTTAATAATAAACATGGTGTTATTAAAGGAACAGGTTTGATGGTGGATGAGAATATTGATTGTGTGTTTTATTATATATATATATTTATATATAAAAAGAATATCACTTGTGAGCACATTAACGTGTCTTAGACAGGTCTGCAACCCTGCCTTTCAACCATTATCACCTCGCATACAGTGCTCCCACTGCAGCAAGGGATTCTGGGAAATTACATGCAAATGACCAGTCACCTGCCCACTCACCGTCAGTCACCTCCTGACTGTCTCTCTCTGACTGTCTCTCTCTCTCTCTCTCTGACTGTCTCTCTCTCTTTGACTGTCTCTCTCTCTGACTGTCTCTCTCTCTCTGACTGTCTCTCTCTCTCTCTCTGACTGTCACTGTCTCTCTCTCTCTGACTGTCTCTCTCTGACTGTCTCTCTCTGACTGTCTCTCTCTGACTGTCTCTCTCTCCGACTGTCTCTCTCTCTCTCTGACTGTCTCTCTCTCTCTGACTGTCTCTCTCTCTCTCTCTGACTGTCTCTCTCTTTCTCTCTCTGACTGTCTCTCTCTCTGACTGTCTCTCTCTCTCTCTCTCTGACTGTCTCTCTCTCTCTGACTGTCTCCCTCTCTCTGACTGTCTCTCTCTCTCTCTGACTGTCTCTCTCTCTGACTGTCTCTCTCTCTGACTGTCTCTCTCTCTGACTGTCTCTCTCTCTGACTGTCTCTCTCTCCGACTGTCTCTCTCTCTCTCCGACTGTCTCTCTCTCTCTGTCTCTCTCTCTCTCTGTCTCTCTGTCTCTCTCTCTGTCTCTCTCTCTGTCTCTGTGGCTCTCTGTCTCTCTCTGTGGCTCTCTCACACACTCTGGATATCTTATTTCCCCTATATATCTTAACTGCCCTATACCTACACCGAAATAACCTATACTGCTGTCTTCCAGATCTGACTCAAGCTTTAGACGGGAGACATCGGAATCCCCCCTAACCCAGAAGACAGGTAGGGAACACCTCCCCTCCAACATATAACATTGCGGGAATGAGGGTACCTGGACATTGAGGGACTGCGGATCAGGTAAGATCCCAGACGGGATTGCTGCTTTAGATATTGTGAAGCGGGGGCATCCTGACACTACTGCACCGACACACTTTATTCGAGCAAATACCCAGTATGTACCTGGCAGATACCTGGAATGCGCCGCTCCTCACCTCTGACAAGCCCCGTTGCATTTGCCTTCCCAGCCTGGGTTCATGCCTGGCTGACGGGCGGCTGATCTGTTAAATGATAATGATTAGGATTTAATAGGCTGCAATGCTTCGCGTGTCTACCAGATGGCATAAATTCATGAATTGTAATGCAGTATATATATATATACTGTGCAGTATTGCAGCCAGTGGGAATAAAATGCTTCAATCCCTGCCTTGAAAATAACCCAATGTACTCGGGCAGAAAACAGTCACAAACCTCAATACACCCGGGTATACCCGAATTCGTGGGACTAGCCGAGCTCGAATAAAGTGTGTCGCCAGTGTAGTTAAGGGGTTCAGGGTTTTTTTCTAGATCCGACATTTATATACACACACATAACAAGGACTAATTGTAGTATAATGTAATACAATAAATAAACTTATGTCAAAAACAAATGTTCTTACTAGGAATTTATTCAATTTATTTTATTTTTTTAAAGCGGGGCTAGGGGCGGGGCTAGGTGGCGAGTAGATTTTTTTTGGTTCGGCGAGTAGATTTTTGGGTGATTTGTCGAGCAGAGATTGATGTGCTACTGCTGATAGTTGTGGATAAGGATATATATGCTCAGAACCCAGCATGGAATTCTAAATACCTAGGATGATGATCGTAATTAACCAGGATCACTGCTTTTCTTTTTTACTAGGTATTGTATGGTTCCTGAATCTACTGCAGCAGATTCGGGAACCATAAAATGCAATCGGATCATATTCAGAAACAGTCTTTTAAAATAACTGAAAATGTTACAATTGGTATGTATGTGTGTGTGTGTGTGTATGTATGTATATATACTTAGTTAAGTTATGGTGAGTAAAAAAAGTGAGAAAAACCCTCCACAGCAAAGCATATAGCAAATGTAAATATACTGTATGCTCATTTGCATGTCTTAGGCAGGTCTGCAACCCCGCCTTTTTCTGGCTATGCATCTTAACCCTGGCTGTACTCAAAGCTGTGACCATGCAGCAAGCTTAAGCCTATAGGGAACCATGTATAAAATGATTTTTGAAGCAAAAAGTGGCACTGTTTGCTCATTTGCATGTCATTTCCCAGAATCCCTTGCTGCAGTGGAAGTGCTGTGTGCTGGGTGATAATGGTGAAAGGCGGGGTTGCAGACCTGCCTAAGACATGCAAATGAGCATACAGTATATTTACATTTGCTATATGCTTTGCTATGGAGGGTTTTTGTCACTTTTTTTTATTCACCATAACTTAACTAAGTATGGTAAACCCCATCCTCATTGCATAGCCAGTTAACCAACCCCACACTGATGAGACCCATTAAGGTCGAAACAGCTGTCTGTAGGTGGGTTTTCTGGCAATGCATCTTAACCCTGGCTGTGCTCAAAGCTGTGACCATGGTCCCATACAGGAAAGTGCAGAAAAGATATAGAGGAGGACACTACGGTCTTACAAAACAACAATTTAATGAAGCCAAAGAAAACCAAGACATGAGGCTGCTGTCCCAGTCAGCACTGTAGCACACGCGCCCGGCGGGGAGGGGGTTGGGCGTGGTGGGTGGTTTGCAGGGGTGGGGCCATGACTTCACGCGACTGGTTCGCCCTCATTGGCTGTACCGCCAGGGGGTGAGAGGGGGGGGCATAGCCACCCCTCCGTCGCAAGTTGTAAATACAATTTTGTTGTATTTGGAAAAACTTGTCGTAGAGCGCAGCTGTCAAATGCGCGCCAAAATACCTAGTGGGCCCAGCCCCATTGAGGCGCGGTACTTGTTCGTGCAGCACACGCTGAAGCGTGCGCTGTAGAACGTACTGGGGACATAGCCTTAGAGGCTATGGTCCCTATTCAATGTTGAGATGTGGGGTAGTGTGTAATTACACACACAGTCCCATCAAGCTCAAAACCCAAAACCACTACATATACTTGTGTAAATGGGAGAGCTACTGGGATAGTGACCTCATGCATACAACAAAGGGCAAAAATCCCCAATGCTACATCCAGTATGATAAATTATTTAGTTAAATATTCTGTTTTTCTTCTCATAACTATTACTAAAGATGTGGTTTAAGCAAAAGAAGGCAAATCCCACAGGAGGTATTATGCAACATATAGACAATCTCTACATCTCCTCTGTTATGGAAGGCAGGAGTTGTGGTTTAGGTAACCCAATTCCTTCCTCCATAAAGTAGGAGATGTGGAGATTGCCTTTATGTTGTATAATACCTCCTGTGGGATTTGTCTTAATTTGAAACATTCAATGGGAATTTGAGAAGTCTTGAGCCTACCAAAAATAGAGACTATATATGATCCCTTCCTTGACATAAGGATGCATATTTTAATAAAATCACTGGCTTGTTTGATAGTCATCCATATTCATAGAATTATATGAGTCATAAAGAGATGAATTAACATGTAACATCCACTTTTTATCTGCAACTGTTTTAATAAATCTGTATTACACTATGGCACTTTGTTTATAAAAAAGCGCACAACGTGGGATGAATATTTAACGATCAGTCGTCTGCTCGAGATGACCAGCTTCCCACATATACCAGATGCCTGCAGATACATATTATTATAGCATGTTCTTGTATAGCGCTGCTAGTTTTACGTAGAGCTTTACAGAGACATTTTGCAGGCACAGTCCCTGCCCCGTGGAGCTTACAATCTATGGTTTTGGTGCCCGGGGCACAGGGAGATAAAGTGACTTGCCCAAGGTAACAAGGAGCCGACACCGGGAATTGAACCAGGCTCCCCTGCTTCAAACTCAGTGCCAGGCAGTCTTGAAGACAGGAGTTCAGCACCACTGCTTTAGAAGACAGGTCATCACGTTATTACGTGTGTGGCTTCCTCCTACCCAAGTCTGTGGAAGGAAACCTCCTGTGGCGCTGAGGTATGAATGGAAGTAGGATCTTGTGCAAAAGTTCTTGTCTTGGACAAATAGCCTCAGGAAAGGAAGACAAAAATGCAGAGAACACTACAATAGTGTATTACCCAGGGAAATAGTATGATAGTATAAAGAGAGCAATTTATTGTATAAAACAATTACATCAGACAATTGTGTCAGACATGAAAATGCATATAAAACTTTCATGTGCTATTGCACTAGGAAGATGAAACTGCTCCGCCGTGGTAAAAATTGAAATCCTACTCACCAGAGGTGACTAGGACATGCGCAATGGTTTTAAGGTCTTTGCATCAGGTAACACCGCTCGCCGTGGGGTGGAATAGCCAGTTGATGCGGGAGGATCGCCTTCAATGCTCGTAGTCTCCTTGCTGACAGAGTCTGGTCGATCGGCTCCACTGCTGATGTCACCGCCTGGATAGCACTGCTACGGTGTCCCTGAGAGGCCAAAAAACCTGCAACGCGTTTCGAAACTCCTATTGGTGGGTTTCTTCGTCTTCGTGTCATATGTAATTCCTCTTTTGAAACGGGCTTTGACACAATCCTTTTTGAGCTTTGCCCTTTGACAACAAAGTATCACTAATAATGTCTATTACTCTGAAAGCTGTAACGATGTGTCACACTTAGTAATATAATGTTACATATCAGTTGCAGCATTTCCCAGACTGCAGCACAAATTCAGCAGGTGGCCATTATGTAAGGCAGGGGTGCGCAATCTTTCTCCCGTGCCACCCACTTTGCACCCCTGATGTAAGGCACACACTCGGGATTTTGACAGATTTATAACAGGAGCACCAAACGATTGCCAGTTTAGGAAACAATGTCACATGCTTTACATATAAAAAGAAAAAAATAGAAAGAAAAAAAAGGAGGAAAGTAGCATTGCTGCTTTAATTGATTGTTCTTCTCCCAATGATGCCAGGGCTTACAGAGCAAAATACCCCGGAGAATAAGGTCCTCTTGCAGACTGAATATCTGAGAAATTTTCAAATCTAACCCCTATTTACTAATAATTTTAACACTTCTACTGGAGGCTACCAATGCCATTTTATTCTACAACAGGGGTGCGCAAACTGGGGGGGGCGTGAGACTTTCTGGGGGGGTCATGGCGCTTCCCCCGAAAATATTTATATTAAATGCTGGGGATCGCACGAGACCTCTGTAACTTTACTTATCTTATCTTTCCAGCGACGCGTCACCATAGCAACCCGGCATCAAATGGCGCCTCGGGGTCACGTGACATCACATGATGCCGGAGCCGAGCAGGGAAGGGGCGCGAGCAGGCAGGGTGGCACAGGAAGAAGAGTTTGTGCACCCCTGCTCTACAAGACACAATCATTTTATTTTTTGCCTGTTATTTTATTTAATTCGAAAAGGTTGTTAAGCGACGTTGTAATATTAGAAATGATATCAAATAAAAAAACTGTTAGTTTTAAAATAGAAATATAAAGCATAAATCGCATTAGTAGTATTTTGACATATCTGTATCAAGTATGTCAACTCTTGCTGACTTCCTGTGGCTCGTCACTCCAAACCTCAGAGACTGTGTTTTTAAGCATATAAGACAGCAGAGAGATCTATTTGGATCTATCTATTCCCTATCAATATATGTACTTATAATCTTTGCATCTGTTTTATTTTTTTCTTTGCATTAAAGTATCCGGTTTTTTTTATGATCACGTTTTCCCCGTCCCTTATTTTGGGAACCCTCCCCATGGACTGACTGTCCACGGAATGATTTCGGTTAGAGAGGGATACACTTTCCCTTTACACTGTATACCTACAGTAACATAAAGACACCACAAATGTTAGTATAAAGCTGTATTACTATAATAATACATATTGAGAAACAGAGAGACTGGCTATGTGCTCTTTTCTTGTCGTTTTGTTCCCCATTTAAACCCAGTTACCAGGTAAAGAAACGACTATCTATATTGACAGCGGAGATCACTCAATATATGCAATATACGCACAAAACTCAAGAGATCCAAATTGTGAGTGTAACCACTACAGATGAAATCGAATTTGTTACACTATTCGTGGTCTACATATTCCCTGGAATGGAATCCTGAACCCAAGAAAACCAACGCCAAGCATTTATATTATATTCTACTTTAACATTACAGATTGAAAGTGCATGAAATTAGTGGGTTTTTTTTGGCTATATATATATATATATATATATATATATATATATAACTCAAAAGTGTTTGATTGTTAGTAGATGTGGGGAATCTCATTGGTCCGTCGGTCCGCCCGCCCATGACCCGCCCCCCCCACGCCTCTCATTGGCCACGAGGTACGCTGACATCACGGACACACCTGCTCCACTGTGACACACACAGACACTGCCACAGACTCTCACCCCTGCAGACTCACCATACACACTGAGACTGTCACCCGAGACTCTGAAGCCTAAACTGAGCCCTCAGCATAGCCTCTGACACTCTCTAACTGCGGACTCACCCTACCCCCCTGGGATCACCCCTGCGGACTCACCCACCGACCTTGGTAAGTCTAACCCACTTTTCAACCCTCTCTCTCCCTGCACCCTTTACTACCTCTCCACCTCCTCAATCATCACACTCCTCACTTTCAAACCCTCTCTCCACCTCTCTACCTCCTTCAACATCACACACCATCAATATAACCGCCTCTGCTGTCCATACCCCCTCTTACCCTTCCACGCCACCGCTGTACACCCCTCACAAATCACGACCTCCACTGTGCAGAACCCCACGTGCCTCCGCTCAGCAGGCCTGACAAATGGCTGAATACATTCTACCCCGCTCCTCTCGCCGGCATCGCTATATACAGCCGCTCCCCGCTTACTGTCTCAAAATGGCCTCCTTCCCGGCCGCTCCGCTGTCACGCCTCCGCTTTGCACCCCACCTTCCCGCCCGCTCCTCTATATCCCTGCTTACCCCTACAAAATATGCCCGACAACATCACGCACGTCTCCGCTTTGCAGCCAATGCCCGACTACACCCCACCGCGCCTCCGCTCAGCAGCCCTAACAAATCGCAGAATAACAATCACCCTCTCGCCGCCCCTTCTTTATACATCCGATCCCCGCTTACTGTCAAATTGCCCAGTAATAAGCACGCTCACCGCCTCCTCTGTGCACCACGATTACTGTGTCAAAATGCCCGTTCCCGCCCACTCCCCTATGTCCCCGCTTACCCCTCCAACAATTCATCACGCTCACCTCCTCCGCTGTGCACACCGCTTACCACTTACACTGTGCACCCCCATTACTATGACAAAATGGCCGTTATGTCCCCAATTGCTTACTGTCTCAAAATGCCCGGCTTCCCTCCCTCCCGCTATCACGCTCATGTCTCCGCTTTCCACCACACTTACTGTGAACAAATGCCCACCTTTCCGCCCACTCCGCTATATCCAATGGCCCAGTAATAATCACGCTCCCCACCTCCGCTGTGCACCACGATTACTGTGTCAACAATTCATCAGGCTCACCACCTCCACTGTGCACCCCCATTACTAGGACAAAATGCCCATCACAAATGCCTTACCTTCACCGGCTTCACACCAAGAAACAAAGCGTTGAATCGGGGAGGGGGGGGTGAAATCGGAGATGTGAACTGGGGGGGGAGCGCAGCTCTGAACGGAGAGGGGGGGCAGAGCTGTGAAGAGGGGGAGAGAGAGTGGAAGGGAGTGGAGAGAGGGGGAACAACATTACATCCCGGGCAACGCCGGGTATATCAGCTAGTATGTATATATAAGAAGCGAAACGACTATTAGATGATGATGCCTTTTATGTCACATTAGATGAAGACCCCATGACTGAATACCAAACACAATTGAAGTTATTGTTGTTAGATGCCCAAGCACAGAGTATTATAAGTAAATCTGAATTTGAATTCTTGTATAAACGTCATCCGAGGACACGTCTTTTATCACATACCGAAAATACATAAAGATCTAAAGATACCACCAGGAAGACCCATAGTGTCGGGTTTCGAGTCAATGACGTCCAGCGTGTCCCAGTATGTGGACTATTATTTACAACCCATTGTGGCAAAATTGAGGTCACACATTAGGGACACGCTGCACGTCATTGATTTGATTTCTAGTATTCCCTGGAAATCCACGTATATTTGGGCCACATGTGATGTGGCATCCTTATATACGTGTATTGATCATGAAAAAGGCATACAGGCAATCACAAAATATCTGGAAACTGATACAAAATTGGAATATATACAGAGAGAATTCATCTTGAAGGTTATAAGGTTCATTTTAGAGCATAATTATTTCCTATTCGAAGACCAATACTATCTACAGGTCTGTGGAATGGCCATGGGCACCAGGTTTGCCCCCAGCTATGCTAACCTATACATGGGTCTGTGGGAGAGTATCCATGTGTGGGGCAATGCGAGGCTGGGGGCGGGACTGGTGTTCTATGGCCGTTTTATAGATGACCTGCTATTTGTGTGGGATGGCGAAGAGAAAGAATTATTGGATATTTTCTCATCCTTTAATATCAATAACATGGGGTTGAAATTTACATCAGAGGTAGATAGATCTACAATAAATTTTCTTGATTTAGAACTTAGTGTTGATATGGAGGGTAAGATAATCACCAAAACCTTTTTCAAGAAGGTAGCCACGAATGGGTATATACATAACAACAGCAACCATTATAGTAAATGGCTTGAAAACATCCCCCGGGGTCAGTTTTTGAGGGTCCGGAGAAATTGTTCTCGTGACTCGGACTATCTGACCTAGGAGGATATTTTAGTCAATAAATTTGTAACCAAGGGATATGATAAAGATACCATTGAGGATACATTCAGACAGGAAGGTACATTGGAGAGATGTGAACTATTAGAGAAATCTAAATTGAAAATAGGGAGTAATAATAAGAGAATTGAGAGGAGGTTGGGAAACCAATTTGGTGTACCATCTTTTGTTATTCAATACAACAATTCATTTTCCAAAATTAAATCAATATTAAATTCCCAATGGAATATTTTGCTAAATGATCCAATCATTGGCAGTAGGTTACCTACAAGGACACCAGTAGTGTTTAAAAGAGCAAGAAATATTAAATCTATATTAGCACCTAGTAGAAGTGTAGATAATACTCACATGGGAATAGTAATAATATAAATGGTAACTTTCTATGTAAACGTACTAGATGCATAACATGTAAACACTTAAAAATATCAAATACTGAGGCGCATGCGCGAAGCCAGAGTAGATGGAAGCTTAGGTTTCTAGCTCTGCTCGCATCGGCACAATAATCTATTAAAAGCGGCAATTAAAGTGACCCCCCACGAATCAGTCCAGTGAATTCAAGTAGGGGAATACCTGGTGATGCCGGCACGGGGAAAAGCAAAGCAGAAAGACCCCTTGGTCACGACTTATTTCAATAAACCCCCCCTGCAGCAGGAGACAGCCCTGATCCCCCTACAGCAGAGATGGCGGCAGAGGCTGAGGTTGCCAGGCCGGCTGCAAGAGCGGATGACAACGAACCAGTTACTAGAAAAGACTTCAGGGAGCTCTGTGCAGAGATGAAACAGTTCTTCAACAGAGAGCTGTGGAATTTGCGGAGGGACCTCGATGGACTGGGGGAGAGGACCGGGTCCCTAGAGACCAAAATGGACGCTAACACGAGGGCCATCCAACAGACAAACAAAACAGTAGCCCAGTTACAGGATAAGATCCGTGACCTCTCAGACAAGCAAGAGGACACCGAAAATCGGGACAGACGAAATAATGTCTGTATCCGTAGGGTGCCTGAGACAGTAACAGACGCTGAGGAATTTGTTCAGCAGTGGCTGGAGCATATACTGCCTGATAAATCTGCCCAGGACTTGCACCTTGATAGGTGCCATAGAGCCCTCCGTTCAAGACCACAGGCAGGAGCCCCCCCTCGGGATATCATAGTACGCTTTCACTTTTATAAAATAAAAGATGCAGTTTGCCGGATGGCCAGGGAGGCCAGAACCATGGAATATGAAGGCGTCAAGCTTCAGATCTTTCAGGATCTATCCCCGGCTACCCTCCTAAGACGACGTAGTCTGGGACCGGTAACTAAAACCCTGCAGGACAGAGGAGTCAGGTACAGATGGCTGTTTCCCTTTGCCCTGCTAGTGGTGAAGAACGGTGTGGCGAATACCCTACGGAGGGCCGAGGACGGCAACAGCTTCCTCAAGAAGCTGGGACTACAGCAAAGCCCCCCCAGCCCTGGCCCCTCTCATCCACCTCACCTGGAATCCGAGGCTGATCCGACCCCGTCGACGTCCCGGAACAGAGTGGGAGCCGCGCTGGAGGAAACCCCGTGAAACCACGAGTTCTACACAGCTCCGCCGGACTGGTAGAGCTCTTAAAGGGACCTGATTCATGTGTCCCTCCCTCGTGTCAAAATGGCCGGCCATGGGTACTCCTGCGATGTCCCCCCCTGGTGGTCTTCTCCGAGTACTGCAGCTGGGAGACGCCGGATCCCTTCTTTTCCGACAGGCAGTGAAGATGAGAGCGGGAAAGCAGGATAAAGGCGCGAACAGGAGGAGGGAGGAGCTACAGACCGGCACACACCGCGACGTCATCATCAAGACTCCCTGGCGCTCGGGCACTTCCGCCCATTGAGGAGACTTCCGGGTCGGAGGGTATCGGATGCGGAGGGAGGGACACTGAGCCTGAGGGGATGGGGGGGGGGGAACGAGACTGGATGCTGAGGCGGGGGGAGGCGGCTGTGAGGGGCTAGCTCCCCTGAGAACCCGGGGCGAGCCTCAGAGTAGGGGGCAGCCCTGCATTGGCAACGCATTAGAAGAGTTTGGAAATGCTCACCTGTGCTGCTCCCCCCCTCGCGGCCCCCCCCTCCTCTTGCCGCCTCTCCCTCGTTATCTCATCTTACCCATGGCCTCCTCCCCCTCGCCTTCCCCCCCCGCCTGTCTGCCCCCCTACCCCCCCCGCCTTCCCCCCCTTCTCCTTCCTCTCCCCCCCCTCTCCGCTCTCCCCGCCACCCCCCTTAACCTCCCCCCATTTATCCCTTCCCCTCCCACTACCCTCCCCTCCCTCTCCCCTCACCACCCCCCCCCCACATCATTTCCCCTCCTCTGCACCACCCTACCTTTTGCCCCTAACCCCTCCACCCCCCTCCCTGTCCCCCACCCCCCCCACACACCCCCTCCACCCCTCCCCCCACAGGTTGTGCTAACAGTAAGCAGGGGGAGATGAGCAATACGCCATGGGCTGAGAGGAGAGCAGTTAAGGGAGGGAAAGAAGTTCCGCCATAGGGGTGCTCCTGCCAGGGCCAGGCTGACACATATACATCTTAAAGGGATGTTGCATATAGGAGACATTACAGGCTCAAGAGAGAAAGGTTATTGTTGGGTTCATGTTTGACCCAGGTTTGTTCGTTCAACCTTAATGACTTTGACTCTACATGATGACTATTGATTAATGCACTTTGTTTACTTTAGGGTCAGGAATCGCTCACGGCGGTCGGCTGGCGGGGTATCGGGGTACTCGGGGGCACCCTCGATGGGGTCCCATCTCGGTGGACCGCTCCGTGACCGAGACACAGGCCCCCACTCCGCATGAGATCTACGGATGGGGCAAGCGAGGATACGTAAGCCCCCAACGCAGAATCCCACAGAGGCATTAACTTCGGGAGTGGGGAGACGTCGGTCCGGGGAGGCCCCCGAGCGCCGGGATGCGTCCGTGGAGCCGAAGCTGAATTACGCTAAGTCTATAGTTACTGTTTTACTTTTTGAAGTTGTAATAAAGAATGTTATGTGATGCCGCAATACACACACAAAGTTCAATGTCGGTGCGAGACACCTTTGGTCTTCGCCGGCACCTCACAAGGTATCTCATGGAGGTAGTCCATGGGAGCCAACACGCCCTACAGAGGACATGCCCACAAAGACTGGCACTCCCGATTGACGGGTGCCAGTCGGCGGTCTGACAAACAGGGCATAAGAGCCGACTCTGGATCAGCCCAGACAAGGCTCTTCCCTTTTTCTTTTTATTTACCCAGTTCTTCCCCCTCTCCTCCCCCCCTTCCCTATCCTTGGGGCTGCGGGCCTACCATCAGAGCAGGGCAAGGCCAACCCAGGGGCACATACCTATCACAGGTCACACTCACGATAATAGGAGGCCCCGATTTGGACCGCCTCAGAACCATAACATCTCTACGCAGATCCCAGACACCAACCTAACTATATGGCGCTGAATTTTATATCTATAAACGTAAAGGGATTTAACAACCCTACGAAAAGAAAAGTCGCCTTTACAGATTTTAAGGCAAAACAGGCCGACAGCCTCCTAATACAGGAAACACATTTTAGCCGTAACAGTGTACCCAAATTCCTAGATAGACAATTCACACAATTCTATTGGGCGTCCGCTGCAGAAAAAAAAAGAGGGGTCGGAGTTATCTTACACAACAGGGTTCCATTCACACTGGACACGATTAGGAGAGACAATGAAGGCAGATACTTAATAGTAGTGGGTTCAATACAAGAACAGCCACTGACAATAGCTTCGGTGTATGCCCCGGGTGAGCAAGGACACGAATTTATCAAGGATTTTTTTCAGAAACTGACGCAGGTAGCCAAAGGTCAGATAATCCTAGCGGGAGACTTCAACCTTACTATGAACCCCAAGCTAGATAGATCGGGAATCGCTAGAAACGGTCGTAAGAAAGTGATTGACACCCTAAAATCAGGTCTCAAGAAAGCCCAGCTAGTAGATATCTGGAGGGAACTTCACCCCACAGAAAAAAACTATACTTTTTACTCCCACCCCCACGACGTCTATAGCAGAATCGACTACTTCTTCATTTCTAGTAGACTGGTTCCCTTGGTCGAACAGGCTTTGATCCATGATATTTCATGGTCAGACCATGCGCCTATAGAGCTGAGGTGCAACCAAATTCGCCCTGATAGACCCGGTGCAAATTGGAATTTAAATGAGTCACTCCTTAAGATCCCAGCTATATGCGACTCAGTCGGAGAGGAGATAGATCAATTCTTCACGAATAATTATGGTTCGGTGAGCTCCGACCTCACCCTCTGGGAGGCCCATAAGGCAACCATAAGGGGCACTTTAATTGGTATTGCCGCCCGTAGAAAGAGAGAGCGTTAAAACAAGATAGCAGCCCTCCAATCCAAATTAAATTCTCTCACATCACGACACAAACTGACGCAAGATCCGAGGGTCCTATTGGAGTTAAAGAATATCAAAATCGAACTAAACCTACTATTGGTCTCCCAGGCTGATAAGTCTCTGAGTTGGTCACGGAGGAAATTTTACGAAAAAGCGAACAGGCCGGATACCATGCTAGCGCGCAAACTAAACACCAGACAGCCTAATTATAACATACAGGCAGTGCGTCTGAAAGACGGCTCCTCCACATCCAACCCAAAAAGCATAGTCGAGGAATTTAAATCATTCTACGAAAATTTATATAATGGAGAGAAAGTGGCACATAACTCCAAAACGGCAAGGGCCACGGAAGATTTTCTAGCACGGTCCAACCTAACAGGGCTGAGCAAGCAGGACAGGGAGGGGTTGGAGGCTGATTTCACATTAGAAGAACTTACCCAGGTCATCACGGACCTTAAACCCTCAAAGGCCCCGGGGCCAGATGGGTTTTCGGGGCAGTATTATAAGGCGTTCGCAGAGAACCTAGCCCCATGGCTGCTCCGAATGTATAATGCTGTATTAGCAGGAGCCCCGTTCCCGGAGCAGATGCTCCAGGCGTCAATCTCAGTTATCTATAAACCTGGGAAAGATCCGCAGGACTGTAAAAGTTATAGACCAATTTCCCTAATTAATACAGATGTTAAAATATACGCCAAACTACTGGCCAATAGATTAAGTCTTATTATGCCCAGACTCATTCATCCAGATCAAGTCGGCTTTATAATGGGTAGACAAGCTGCGGACAACACCCGACGAATCATTGATCTGCTAGAAATAGCCACTAATCAGAAATTAAGCGTTATGATGTTGAGTCTGGATGCGGAAAAAGCGTTTGACAGGATTGACTGGCCCTACTTAAAACAGACGCTTGGGGCATTCGGCTTTGGGGAAAGGGTGAGTGGGGCGATAATGTCGCTATACTCGGGCCCCGCAGCCAAGGTCATACATCAGGGTTTCCCCTCTAATTTATTTCAAATTAAAAGCGGCACACGTCAGGGGTGCCCGTTATCCCCCCTGTTATTCGCCCTATGTATGGAACCTTTAGCTGCGCAAATCCGTAACAATCCGGATATTTCAGGGATTACGGTGCATTCACAATCACATAAGATCGCCCTGTACGCAGACGATATACTGCTGCTAATCTCCAGGCCTCTAACCTCCCTGCCGAACCTATTTGACCTGTTGGATAAATTTAATAGAATATCAGGATTCAAAATAAATCAAACCAAATCAGAGGCCCTGAATATCAGCCTCCCAAAGGAAACTGAAAAACTACTGAGTCTGAACTTTAATTTCAATTGGCAACCAAAACATATTAAATATCTAGGGGTCTACATCACTAAAGATTACAGGGGCGTCTATGATGCTAATTACCCCAAACTAATCAAGACACTAAAAGCAGATTTTAAAAAATGGACGCCCTACAAGATCTCCTGGATAGGAAGGATACATAGTGTCAAGATGAATCTCCTCCCCCGTATCCTATATTTGTTTCAGACTCTACCAGTGCCACTTAGACTGAAGGATATACTCTCACTTCAGTCTGATATCTCCGAATTTATTTGGGGAGGGAAAAAACCGAGAGTAAATAAGACAATTATGAAAAAAACCACGCGGACAGGAGGCCTAGCGGTACCCTGCCTGGTCTCTTATTACAAGGCGGCGCAATTGTGTCAACTCACACAATGGCAGACCAACCCCGATCTGAAAAGATGGGTGGATCTGGAAAAGAGGGCTTGTACCCCACTAGAGATAGAGAATTTGCTATGGTTACCCAAAACAGCTATTAAATGGGCTGAACGACCGCTCTCATCGGTGGCCAACTCACTGTCGGTATGGGAGACTACAAAATATAAACATACCCTGACCACAAGGCGCTCTAAGATGGCCCCCTTGTGGGGCAACCCTAACTTTGCACCGGGACTAGTGGCAAATGCCGCAGGGCCCTGGAAAAAATATGGATATCTTAGGTTAAGAGATCTGGAGGGTATACCGAAC
This sequence comes from Ascaphus truei, assembly GCF_040206685.1. NCBI lineage: Eukaryota > Metazoa > Chordata > Amphibia > Anura > Ascaphidae > Ascaphus > Ascaphus truei. The sequence goes on along the minus strand of NC_134492.1, from coordinate 39,178,859 downwards.
AGAGTTAAATCATTCGAACAAATTAGATCTGAAAAAAACATCCCACATTCCGAATTTTTTCGCTACCTCCAGATACGAGCGTTCTTCGCCAAAAACTCCCCCTTCCCACCATTAACCACATTCGAAAAGCTCTGTCTGACGAAAACAGACACACAGGGACTTACATCGCAGATCTATAGAGAAGTGGTCGGTTCTGGGAGCTCACAGCAATGACAAAAACTGACGTACCAACTTAGATGGGAAACAGATATTGGGGAGGAATTGGAGGACGACTGGACTGCTATAATAGAGGCTACTGCCAAGAGCTCCATATGCACTACTTTGAAGGAGAATGCATATAAAGTATTGATGAGGTGGTACCTCACCCCATTAAAATTATCAAGGTTTGTCACAGGATACTCCCCGCTGTGTCCCAAACAGTGCGGAGAATCGGCGGACCTGTTGCACATGCTGTGGTCTTGCCCTCGGATCTCACACCTGTGGGATGAAATTAGACATTGGATCCAGAGGATTTTTGACCTCACAATTCCCACTGATCCGTGGCTGTTCCTATTGAACAGACCATGGAAGGATCTTTCAAAATCAGGTAATAAACTAGTTGCACATTTTGCAACAGCAACGAGGTGCGAGATCGCAGCTATGTGGAAACAACCAGAGATCCCAAATATTCCAAAAATTCGGAATCGATTATGGTACATATGCCAGATGGAGAAATTGACGAGTCTGGTCAATGACACTGGCGAAAAATATCTAAAAGTCTGGACGCCTTGGCTGGAACAGACAGACATCCCGGGGGTTGAGGTAGCCACGATATGGCAGTGATTATTCCAAGTGCATTCTCGTACAAAGTAAGCGGAACTGACTACGAGACCTAGTTGAGGACACGCCATGTGAACACCTTGGGTGGCCCTAGAAGTCGGCAAACAAACGGTGTATAGTAAATCTACCAGCCACCTATGGGAAAGTGGCAGTGCAGCGTGCCCGCGCCCCCCCCCCCTTCCCTCCTTCCCACCCTCCCCCACCTTAATTTACTTCTTTTTTTTTGTGTTGTTCCCCCAAGTTTAACCTACAAAAATATCCCAACTGGTTTTAGAGATATCATGTGCAACGCATGAACGCTTGTGGCTCCAGAAGGAGAATGTAGCAGTATCGTACATGATTGTAATACTGTGAATGTTCGTGTTATTTGTATTGCGATGCTATTTATATTGAAAATATTCCAATAAACTTGAAGTTATAAAAAAAAAAAAATATCAAATACTATTGCATCTTCCTCCAATGGATCCATACACTCTGTTAAAGGACATATCAACTGCCTAACTGATTTTGTAGTCTATGCAATCATGTGCCCATGTGGTTTGCAATATATTGGCCGGACGGCTCGTGCCCTAAGTACAAGGTTTTTAGAACATCGTAGGAACATCATACATGGTTTGCAAACACACAGTCTGTCACGTCATTACCAACTAAAACACAATCAGGATCCAGCAACATTAACAATTATGGGCATTGAAAATATAAAATCTACTTTACTGAGTCGTGCTAGACATAAATGTTTAAATCTACGTGAAACATATTGGATATATGTTCTAAATACTCTAAGTCCATCTGGTTTAAATGACTGCATAGATATTAGCACTGTGATCTGAAAGTAGATTCTCTTTGGGATAGAGACATGTAGGTCTGGGTTGAACATGCTTGTCATGTTCCCTCCATGTCTGTCTCGTGGAGCATCCTTCCTGGTCTGTTCGTTTCTAATCTTTATATGATGTTTATTCCTCTGTTTAAATACAAGTTAAGATCACATATAACACATAATATATACTAAAATTAGGTATAACACAAGTTCATTATGGGCATGCATTTATTAGAAAACATTAGAGGCATATATATATATATATATATATATATATATTTATTTATTATATTTTTTTATTACACATTCACCTATATATTTATTTATTATATTTTTTTATTACACATTCACTTTGATTATCACATTCACATAATTATAGCTAAATATATTAATAACACTTTACTTAGAGATAAATATTTTCACAAACACATAATTCAATTGGGAAATTTATTAACAGGTAACATTATATTATTAGGGGCTCTTCGCTGGCGCTGACACTGAAGCCGTATGGTACGTCCTTTTCAGTTTACAATACAGGTGACTGTGGGATACAAAGTCTGGATCTGCTTGTTCTCTTGTTTTTTCTGCTGGAAAGAGGGTTACATAGCAAATTAATTCCTTAATATTTGTAATATACAGGTCTGGCAGATAGATACTAGATGGATAAACTATCCATTCACAAAATACTTACAAATCACTATGCCACCCATGTGTGCATAGTTGTTCAACATCCTATTATAGTCTTTACAATGTTTCTTTCTTCTAAAATATTCTTTGTATGACATATTAATCCTATAGTAGCCTATATTTGGGGGCTATGTCGATCATTAATATGGTTGACACTAAACCCAAATATATAGTATTAAATTAACAAATATTTATATACGTAATTATTATTCATCATTGCTGATTCAGTGATCTCCATGTTAAGTGCAGGATCAATGAAAAGCAGGCATTCATGTCGGTATATGGTGCAACAAGTATTTAGATTAAGTATGGGCTAAATATACTAATATGGGGAACATGTAATTCAATATCAATACATGCACAGATTGATAGCATGCACATATAAACCTGTTACAGACATGAATGAATGTATTCATTACATACCATCTAAGAGATATAAAAATAATTATATATGTACAGGTATATATAAAAATACCTTTGTGTTAGTGTTTAGATATATAAAAATTGTCTTGATTTTGTACTTGATGTGTATAACAATTGTTGTTGGTTTTATTGTAAGGGTCTCATTTATGTGGTTAGATTTAGGCCAGTTTTTCTTTGTTTATTAGTTTAATTACTAACACGTGATTCATTAATTACCAATCGGCCAGGAAGGGGGCTGATTGGCATACACACATATAAATAGCTATGACGTACGTCCGTCATATATCCCCTGATGAAATCACCGTGAGTGTGAAGAAACGCGTTGGGAAGTTAGTGTGAGCTACTGACAGTTTTGTATACTCTATCGCACATTCTGCTTGGACTCTACGAACGCTGTTACACTTTGGCGTACCTTTGCCCCTGCATTTTCCCTCCACGGGGTCACTTCCTCCCATCCGGAGTTGCAGTGAGAGTGGTGGACTTCCGGGTCACATCGGGAGAGGTCATGCAGTCTCTGAGGCCCCTGCTGGACGGTGGCTCAGAGGAGCTGGGACTTCACGGAGGAAAAGAGTGGCGTGTGAGCAGAGCAGCATCTTCGTGCAGTTGGCAAATGAGTATACTCATTACATGCTTTTATTTCACATTTGTTTGTGAGTTTAAATTTGTAGGACTTAACATTGTTATTAAAAGTGTATTTTTCATATTACACTAGGATCGGGCGCTTTCTTTCTTGTTGATATATATATCTTTTTCTGGGTATGCACCTTAACCCTGGCTGTGCTCAAAGCTGTGACCATGCAGCAAGCTTAAGCCTATAGGGAACCATGTTAAAAATGGTTATTGAGGCAAAAAGTGACACTGTGTGCTCATTTGCATGTCATTTCCCAGAATCCCTTGCTGCAGTGGAAGTGCTGTACGCTGGGTGATAATGGGGAAAGGCGGGGTTGCAGACCTGCCTAAGACATGCAGATGAGCATACAGTTATAGTTGCATATACTTTACTACAGCCTTTATGTAATCTTCTATTCTGAGGGACTTATGATGGATCTGATGCAGCATTTTGGACTTTATTTTTTGTTCCTGTTATAAGCAGACTTTGGAAACACATACTGTACAATCAATATGGACACAAACTCTACACAATCTAGCTGCAGCTGAGTATTACCCTCCTTACTGTTTGGGCATTACCTGTCCTTGCAGTGCTGCACTTTGTGGTGTTTTCAATATGTATGACTCTGTTTGCTAATATGTCTTTATTAGTCATATTTTTCTTTATTTGCTGCATCAGTTCTCATTGATTTCATTTTGGGGAAATGCTGTTCAGGGTATAACTATTATTATTGTTATATTATTTTTCCCTGGTTGCTTTATCTCTTTTTTTCCCCTCTGTTTTTGGTATACATACTAATTTTTCCTGACTATATACTGGGTCATTGACTATATACTTTTTCCAACGCAATGATTTATTATTCTTTCATGCATATGTCAGTGGGAATATATTTTGTATTGCCTATTATGTTAGACTAAACTACTTTGTTGTCATTATTTAAACTTTATTTAGACACATTTTAGTAATACTGATAGTGTTTGATTAGTAGTCCTCTCTTTATATTTTTGATACATATATATTTTCATAGGCTGTCTTTAGTATTTTTATGTTTTTAAGTTAGTGTGTCTTGTTGTTTAATCAATAAAATCTTGTTCATTTTTTCTGAATTGGCGGAGCATCTGTCTCTTTTTAACCATCTTTATCTTATAGATTAGTTTAGGTGTAATTTAGAGTGCTACTAAGGGGATTGTCTTTGTTCTTTTCATCTGTGTGTCTTATATAGTTTTCACTATCCCCTAGCACCATCAGGTCCTATTTAATTTATATACTGACTTTAATTGGGGTATATATTTTATTTAACCCCTATAGTTAGTTTTATTAAAGGGCTTGAGTTAACCTTATATATTATGTGTTGAGCAACTTCTCCTTTTGTGTGTTCTATATATATATATATATATATATATATATATATATATATATATATATATATATATATATATATATATATATATATATATATATATAATCCTACCCAGCCTAGAAATATTTCAAAGCAAGTATAAACCAACCTCACACTGATGATACCCATCAAGGTTGAAACATGTCTGTGAGTGGTTTAAACTTGCTTTGCTAGACCCGTGCTGTGTTTAAAAGCTGTGTGAACGGCGATACATCAGCTTAAATGGGCTCCATGTAAATGGATATTCCAGGCAGAAGGTTACACTGTGTGCTCATTTGCATTTCATTTCCCAGAATCCCTTGCTGCAGTGGCAGCACTGTATGCGAGGTGATAATGGTCGCCTGTGCTGAAGCAGGGATATCCTGAAAACCTGACCAGTTGGGAGTCTTGAGGACTGGAGTTTAGTATCATTTGTTTAACTGCTGCGTTAGAAGTTAATGCAGAAATGCAGATGGTTCATAAGGGGAAGCTTTTCTCCGGGACAGAGCCACAAGACACAGCTCCGCTTGTTTGTGTGACTCATCTAGGTCAACTGAAGCTTGGCTTAAACACTCTCACATCTCTAAACCTTGAGAAGTGATATGAACTGGTTTGCCACGTGAGGGCACGTCAATGAGTAACATGTCATTAAACTTGTCTTTGTGCTCACTTTGGACCAAAGTGAGCACACAGTAGTGATATGTTTAATAGTTTACACCCTGCTGATTATTGCAATTCCGAAAAATACAGATAAAAGTCCTTACCTTCTGCGTGACCATGGCTAAAAAAAAAAAGCGGGTTGGTTTTATAAAATATCCTGGACCTAGTCATCATTGAAATGTAAAGTTTTGAATCATACTGCCAAAGGGAAATCTATCAGAAAGACTAATTACGAGAATATACCTTGGTATAGAGGCATCAATAGATACCCCAGATCATAACTATATGCTCAAATTGGCTGAAGATTTAAACATAACTATTGATAGAGATGACTGGGAGGACGGCGCCAAAACCTCAATCTGCACCACGACAAAAGAAAATATATATATCAAATACTATTCCACTGGTATCTGACACCAGACAGGCTGAAGCAGATCTATCTGTACGTCCCCGATTTGTGTTGGAGGAGTTTTGGACAGAAGGGGGATATGGCTCACATATGGTGGACCTGCCCCGCCATACAACAATGTTGGCTTATGGTTCAAGAGATAATTAGGGACACAACGGAAATGGCAATTCCTGTAGGCCCCTTAATATATCTATTAGCAAAACCAGTTGAGGATATAAGTCACCCTCTGAGACGGCTGATTTTGTTTATATTAACGGCAGCTAGGTGCTCGACAGCGGCCGCCTGGAGAAAACTTGCCCCCCCCCCCCCTCCCTCTAGACGTACAGTAGAGAAGCGGATAAATGAGTTTATGACCATGGAGAAATTGACCAACTTTCTGAAACACTCTACTGATAATTTTTACAGAACGTGGGAACCATGGCTTGAAGAGTAATAAGAAGCGAGAGAGACCCAAGTACTTGGGAATCGACCAGATGGATCAGACCCAGAAGAGCTAATTAAGGGTTTTTCCTGTTCTATTACCTCTGGTTGAACAAAACAAAATTGACCAGAATAAACCTTCCCTGTTGGTTTTTACTTCATTTTTTTGTTGTTGTTGTCCGTCACCCCAAGTACAACTGTTATTCAAAAGCTATGTGATACTCTGCATTAGTCGAGTTAGACGATTGTTAGTCTCATGGTTAATTGACCCTCGGTAATTGGAACTTTTTGAATTATATCTAAAATTGTTATTCTGTTTTGTTTTCAATGCTGGACATGGTTAGCCGAATTACTGCACCTGACTGCAGTAATTCAATATTCATATGCTGAAAAAAAAAATCAATAAAATATTTGAAACAAAAAAAAAAAGTGACCCCTTGATCCTGGCACTAGAAGTTTATAATAAACGGATATCAATATACTGTGTATAGCCAGCATTGCATGATCTTATTCAGCGTCTTTTCTATCAGTGTTTTAAAATGATTTTTTTTTTAAAGTCTAAATCACTTTTTGTTTTAATTTACACCTTGAATTTGAAATCGGAAAATAATTCCAAAAGACTGATAATCCTTCAACGCCAACCATAGGGTCATTCGACAATAACTTATGCATATCCCACTTATCAGGCCAATTATGACATTGTGACCTCTTTCAAGGGACAAAAGAGAGAGAAGTAGGGTGACCAGACGTCCCGGTTTTTCTGTGTGTCACAGTCTTTGTGTGTGTGTGTCACCGTGTGTACACGTATAGTGGGGAGGGAGGCTGAGTGTGGGGAGGGGAGAAAAATACATTGGGGTGGGGGTGTGAGAGAGAGAGGGGGGGAAGGAATGGATGACTGGGGGGGCGGTGAGAGAGGTGTAAGAGAAAACAGGGGGGTTCTCGCAAGGCTGCAAAAACGTGAGTGGGGGACCCTGGTGGAAACATTGGTCCTGGGTCCCAGGAAAGCTGTCTGTGGCCCTGCATAGCAGTGATGTCACCAAGAGACCCTATTTTGCAAAGTGTAATATACACACAAGGTGAGGAATGTCAAATTTTTCAAATGTCTTAATTTTAATTAATGCCTACATTTTTTGTTTAATTTTAATTAAAGTACAGTAGAGAAAGTACATTTCAGATCTCAGGCTGCACAGTGGTTTGTTTTATTTCTGATAGTGAAATCCCTTTACTTAACAAATTCTATTATGTTGAAGTTAAACTTTAAAAAAGGTGGTTTGTGGGGTTTTTTCTGCTACCGCCAAGTAATTTAAATGTATTGCTTTTAAATGCCAATTTCAATTTAATATTTGTGCACCCATTTTCCTGCAGCGTGGGCACTCACAACGGACGTTGTCGTGCCTGCCATGTGGACAAGTTTTGACAGACCACCACTGATCCATACAGACCTCAGGTCAGTCCAGAAAATAATAAATATATATATTGTTTTGTTTGTTTTGTGTTTTCGTTTTCTAAAACTGTTAAAAAAAAAAAACCTGAAAAGCAACATATATTTATATGTTGCTTTTCAGGGTTTTTTTAACAGTTTACGAAAACACACACACACACACACACACACACACACACATAGTGAGGGAGTAGAGAGAGCGAGAAAGGAGGGAAGAGGGGGAGACGAGAGTTTGTGTTATGTTAAGAATCGGAAATAAATACATTTTGAAGTAGTAATCATCCCCTCCGAACTGTGCATTCCTGGCCAATAATGCCCTGTATTGTATGTCTTTATTTATATAGCGCCATTAATGTACATAGCGCTTCACAGTAGTAATACACGTGGTAATCAAATAAATAACAGATAATATAAATAACAGATCAAGGGAATAAGTGCTTCAGACATAAAAGTAACATTAAGGAAGAGGAGTCCCTGCTCTGAGGAGCTTACAGTCTAATTGGTAGGTAGGGAGAACGTACAGAGACAGTAGGAGGGAGTTCTGGTAAGTGCGTCTGCAGGGGGCTAAGCTTTATATCATGTGTCCAGTATTATCCACAGTGCTATTCATATGCTTGTTTAAGCAAGTGTGTCTTAAGGTGGGTCTTAAAGGTGGATAGAGAGGGTGCTAGTTGGGTATTGAGGGGAAGGGCATTCCAGAGGTGCGGGGCAGTCAGTGAAAAAGGTTTAAAGGTGGGAGAAGGATTTAGATACAAAGGGGGTAGAGAGAAGACATCCTTGAGAAGAACGCAAGAGTCGGGATGGTGCATAACGAGAAATTAGGACTGAGATGTAAGGAGGGACAGAAAAGTGTAAATCTTTAAAAGTGAGGAGAATCGAGTGTGAGATGTGGGATTTGATTGGAAGCCAGGAGTGGGATTTCAGGAGGTGAGACGCAGACAGATTAAGGAAAGAGCAGAGCGATTCTGGCAGTAGCGTTTAGGATAGATTGTAGGGGAGACAGGTGAGAGGCAGGAAGGCCGGATAGCAAGAGGTTACAGTAATCGAGACGGGAGAGAATGAGGGCCTGAGTCAGAGTTTTAGCAGTCGAGCAACATAGGAACGGGCGTATCTTAGTGATATTGCGGAGGGAAAAGCGATAGGTTTTAGAAACGTTTTGAATGCGAGAGGAGAATGTGAGAGAGGAGTCCAGTGTGACCCCTAAGCAGCGTGCTTGGGCTACTAGGTGAATGATCGTACTTCCAACAGTAATGTGGAAGGAGATAGTAGGGCCAGATTTGGGAGGAAATATGAGGAGTTCTGTTTTTGCCATGTTGAGTTCAAGGCGGCGGAGGGCCATCCAGGATGATATAACAGAGAGACATTCAGAAACTTTGGTTTGTTCAGCAGGTATAAGGTCGGGTGTTGAAAAGTAAATTTGTGTGTCGTCAGCGTAGAGGTGATATTTAAACCCAAGTGATGTTATTAGGTCACCTAGAGAGAGTGTGTACAGAGAAAAGAGAACAGGTCCCAGGACAGAGCCCTGGGGTACCCCCACAGAGAGATCAATAGAGGAGGAGGTGATGTTAGCAGAAGAGACACTGAAAGTACGATGGGAGAGGTAAGAGGAGATCCAGGATAGGGCTTTGTTCCGAATACCAAGAGTATGGAGAATGTGAAGGAGAAGAGGGTGGTCCACAGTATCAAATGCTGCAGAGAGGTCAAGTAATATGAGCAGAGTGTAATGACCTCTGTCTTTGGCAGCATGGAGGTCATCAGTTATTTTAGTGAGGGCTGTTTCCGTGGAGTGAGCAGTGCGGAAGCCAGATTGTAGAGGGTCTAGGAGAAAATAGGTGTTGAAAAAATGAAGCAGGCGAGAGAATACAAGACGTTCAAGGAGTTTAGAGGCAAAAGGCAGGAGGGAGACAGGTCGATAGTTAGAAGGACAGGTAGGGTCAAGCTTGCTGTTTTTGAGTAATGGTATAACTGTTGCATGATTGAAGGAGGAGGGAAAGGTACCAGAGTAGAGGGAGGAGTTAAAAATGTGTGTAAGTGTAGGGATTATAGTAGGACCAAGAGGTTTTAGGAGATGGGAGGGAATGGGGTCAAGAGAGCAAGTGGCAGAGGGAAAAGAGGAGATCAACAGTGACACATCCTCCTCTGAGACAGTGGAAAAAGAGTCAAGGAAGGCAGGAGGAGAGTTAGGAAGAGGTGTAGGATGGGAGGATGAAACAGGCGGGATGTTCTGACGTACGGATTCCACCTTTTCCTTAAAATAGTCAGCAAAGTCCTGAGCGGAGATGGAGGAAGAAGAGGTAGCTGAGGGTGGTTTGAGTAGAGCGTCAAAGACAGAGAAGAGTCGGCGCGGGTTAGACTTGTGCGTGTTGATTAGTGTAAGAGTTGAAGAGCCCAGGCAAAGCCCCCACCTCTATACACACACACACACACACACACACACACTGCAAGGCCCACCTCTGTACACACAAACACACTGCAGCCAGGGTTGCCACCTTCTATTGAAGGCTAATCCGGAGATAACACTTTTTATTATATATTTATTTATCTTGCCTTTGGCTGTATCCTCCCCTTCAAATTCAATCAAAATGGCTGCGCGACGTAACGCGGCACCATGTTGACATGACAACGGGATGCCTTATGGTGGTGAGGCATCATGTGATGCCACATTGTCATAGCAACATGTCACCGCCTGACGTCAGTGTCTCATTGTCACGGCAACGGGGTGCGTCACGTGATGTAATTTGTTTAATAAGTAATTTTTTATGTGTCCCGGTTTTTCATTTTGAAAATGTGGTCACCCTAGAGATAAGGACAGTACAACCGAACCTGCTCTTCAGGTTAATACTGTATGCCTGCAGACACTTTATAAACAAATCATCAAGAATTAGTATTAAATAGTTTTTTTTAGACACCAATCACTTACTTTTAACATTAAAATGATTTGGTCTCATATGGATTCTTTATAGTATCCTCCCACAGAAATAAAGGACGACTGGAATACCTGCTGCAAATTATTGAAGTTGGACCCCCCTGTAGAGTTTGACAACTCAGGGTTAAAACTGCTATGTCTAATATCCAGTTCTAGAAATCGCATAACATGACAAGGTTTCTGGTTCAAAACGTGCATTCCTTTTCTTGTAATGATGTGCATGATACATCGCTTGCTTCACACTGGGCTAATAAAGAAGATGTTACTTTCCCTTCAACCTCTCTTAATCACCGCCTTAATTTCATTTTCGGTACTTTTGACTTGTAAATGTCAAAATACATCCTATAAAGGATGGCTAACAGCCTGCTGGGAAATTATGCAGTAAACATATCAACAGAATGACTGTACTGTGCTGACAGCAACAGCGAATATGCACTGAATAATGTTTCCAGTGTACCACTTATTTTCATCGTTAAGTAAATATTGAGATCAAGAGGTCAGAATAAAACATATTCGGGAAACCTCCGGCTTTGCTAACCTAACACATCTTCATACAGGTTACAGAACCTTGAAGGGTAATGTGGTTCAGCAACTCTCCATAAAAGTGGTTTCCTTAAACCTTTAGCACATACTGCAGTAAGCCTAACGGTTTGGTAATGGGTTGGTTAGAAAGATCTTGCAGGGTGCTACCAATCTAAAGGGAATGTAACGTCTACACATATTCACCGTTCTGTGAATCAGATCTATAAAAACATACAATAAATCTGGAATAGGGAAGCATGCTTTAAACTGGTTTCATTCCTACCTATCAGGTAGATCCCAGCATGTCCATCTCAGGATCTAACTCCAACCTCTTGGATATCACCTATGGTGTCCCGCAAGGCTCTATTCTGGGGCCCCTACTCTTCTCAGTGTTCATCAATGATCTTCCTACAGCTTGTAAGGGAGCTTCAATACACATGTATGCAAATGACACAATCCTATATGCACACAGCCCTAGCCTCTCCGACCTTGAACACGTACTTCAATCTGACTTTGAGACTTAAAAATTGGATTTCCCAAAACAAACTGTTTTTAAACACTGACAAGACTAACAATGGTATTTGGGACCAAGGCAAAAATGTTAAAGCTTCCAAATGACTGAGCTCCAGATCAGAACCAATGCTAATACCACCCTAACTTCTGTTACTATTTACAGTTTTAAATACTTGGGCATATGGTTTGACTCCCATTTAACATTTGGGATGCACATTGATACCCTGACATCCAAAACCTATGCCAAACAAGGTGTACTTTAAGGTTCATCTTTCCTTTCTTGCCTTCAAATACTTTCTGGGCAAGCTAACTGTCTATCTGAAAAGGCTCCTCACCCCTACCACATGCAGAACTTATCATTTGAGATCTGACTCCAAAATACTGTTCATGGTCCCAAGGTTCAGCAAAGTATCCGGCCGCTCCTCCTCTTACTGTGCACCCCAAAACTGGAACAATCTACTGGAGACTCTCACAGCCACCAACAGTCTAAGTTCTTTCAAAACTAAAGCTGTCTCACATTTTAATCTGGTCTGTAACTGTTACATTTGCCTATAATAGATATTATCTCTCAGGCTGCGTCCATAGGGGGGGGGAGCAGTGCTGAACAGCGCTGACGCTGAGGCTCGCCTGCTGAAGCTGTGCGATTTCATGCACATGCAGGCGAGCCAGCGGGCGCAATCAGGAGGCGGAGGGAGGTGGGGCAGTGACGTCGCTGGGCCAATCGCCCGCGACGCACTGAAGTCAACGTCACGGCGCCGTGATGTTGACGCTGCTTCGCGCTGATTGGATGTTTTCAGCCAACAGTGCGCTGAAAAACAGCTTGGCTGCCGGCTGAAAAATCCAACTCAGTACGCCTGCGGACGCTCGCGGGAGCCCCCTCTAAAGACATCCTCATTGAGGATGCAGGGGCTCAGCGCGGAGCGTTCGCACGGCCCAGCACTGCTTGTCCTTCTATGGACGCAGCCTAACGGTGCATGCAATGTCTTGTATATAATGTAAACCCTGTTTACTTATGTAACTATGTATTTGTAACCATGTATTATTTGTCATCTTAACTCTATGCCCAGGACATACTTGAAAACGAGACTTTACTTCCTGGTTAAACATTTTTTATAAATAATCAAATAAATAGCGTGTAGTTTTAAAATGCGAATACAAAACCTTTTACTTAGTGACGAGGCATCATATGATACACCACCTGAAATATTTATACGTGAAATTTGTTGTAACGGAGTAGATGAAACATGTCATTTGTATGCTCAAAGTACAGCTTCCGTCAAGTACACAGAAAGCTACTTAACAGGCAGACCAAATTGAACAATTTGTCTAATTTGCTGGATTCTGTTACTGTCTTTGTGAATACATACAGTAGTCTGAAGTGCCATCTTGAGGTCACACACCGTCAATACCACTGTCCTGATATACCCAATGAAGGACTCTGAGGTTCAAAGGCTTGTAACAGATAAACTACTTGTTGGTCCAATAAAAAGGTATTTTACCACCTACTCCCTCTTGTTACTACATCCTGAACAAGCAGAGTTGGAAGCAGTGAGACAATACTAATGCTAAAAGCAGGATCACCAGTCAATGAGAGAGGCTGGCACTGAATGGACGTTTGTGGGAAGATCTGAAATAGAATTTTAGCTGTGCAAACAAAGTGGTACTAAGTCCACTACATAGATCAGAAACAATTCGGTTGTGGAAGGTAACAAAAATGAAATCGCTGCGGCAAAGAAAATAATTCATGGTTTCCTCAAAACCTGTTTTACTCCGTTTGTATATTTGTACCCAGAATTCCTGGCTGGAGTTTAATCACATCAATGTGACCATGAGGTGAAGCATGCTTTCAGGAGCAGAACAATGTATTTCTATGTACTTATGAGTTTATTTTCTTATCTATACTACCCTGGAAAGAGTATCGGTCTTTAAAAAACAAAAAAGGGACTGAAAGTGTGCTGACCTTTCTTAAATCAATTGGTTCTTGGCATATCCATAAGCCCTTATAAAAGGAAGGGCTGATAAAGAATTGCTTCCAGCAGATAGCCATTTAATGGCATGCCTCGAATAAGGCATGTCCTTAGTTAATGGTAACAAAATTTGGAGGAGGGGTAAGGTGACATTAACCAAGGACAGAGAAGGCAAGAGTACAACGAATTAAAAATGTTAGAGTGAAACGTGTACATTTTGCATATCTCCTATAAGAGATGCGTTCATGCAGAGATCTTTATTTCATAACAAAACGCAGGTAGTGGATCAACAGCTACAATGCCTTAAGAAATAAATATGTGATGCAGTGTAGAGATTGAGTTAACGTGATAGTACAGCAGATCCACTTTGGCTAACAATAGCAATGATAAAACTGTAAGGCTTAAGTGGTTTATTTAAAGCCCAAATATTGCAGAAGATACATCAGGTGTGAGGAATGATTTCATATGTAAAAGCATTCCATGTAATGATTCAGCAAATAAAAAACACCACTTGTGAGCACATTCACAACTCCAACAGGGCCGCAACCCTGCTTTTCACTATTATCTCTTGGCATACAGTGCATCCACTGCAGCCAGGGATTCTGGGAAATGACATGCAAACGAGCACAGTGTCACCTTTTGCTTCATGTCCATTTTAACACGGTCTAGGACATTTGGCCGCAACCGTTTCGCCGCGACCAAACGACCGCCGGCGCTTCGCCGCAACTCGCCCTGCCGCTGGCCGCTTTGCTGCTAAGGCAAGTGCCTAAGTATAACCCTTACCTCACGCCCGTACCCTAAAACCCCATTACCTTAACTGCTAAAAAACACCCAACGTTAACCCCATACCCTAACTGCTAAAACGTACCTTCTTCTAGAAGCGACCGGTGGTTGTGGAGCGTCCAGCAGCGGATCGGCTGTGGTGGAGGGTCCTTCTGCGGCCCAACGCCGGAGGTCATTTGGTCGCGGCGTAACGGCTGCCACCATAGATCCCATTTTGATTTTAACATGGATCCCTATAAGCTTATACCTGCCATATTACACAGCTTTTTCAGCACAGCCTGGGTTACAGAAGTGCATAGACAGTGACAATTTGCAATGTGAAGCTGGAAGAGGTTCTACCACACAAGTAATTATTCAGAAGAGAAACATCGTTAATGCTTCCAGAGGACTGGAATATGGATTGCAAAGAATTACAAGTGTTAATACAGATTCATTTTGTATACAAATGCAGTTTGCACTCATATCTGCATCTCCGTGCCGCATGACATGCTGCATGTGCAGGTGTTTCTGGGAATTGGAAACAATCTTCGTTTCCAAAAAGAATATTTACAGCAATAAAGAGGTATCTGCAAAGTAAAGACTGAGAATTGTGGTATCCTCGATGTAGGGGTACATTACCGATTACCACACAAGAAGATTCGCTTCCTGTGTCTTTTCGGTGTTTACTGAAGTCTACCATTGGTAGGATCGCTAGTCAAGAACTATCAGCACAAGAGTGTTTAGGCATGGATCTGTACAGAATCCCTTTAATAAAAAAACACAGCTGAATTTTGTAGGCGTTTTGTGCAACCCGCCATGTGCACAAGTTAGTGTACGTGCTTGAAATGTCTTGGCATCGGTGCTGAGGTACAGCACTAATAAAGTGTACCATTCTGGTCCTAGCAGCACACAAATGGGGTGGATTTGTCCCATTGGTCCATATAAGTATCTCTCTCCTGCTGAGACATTCAGCATAGCAGAAGACCATCCTTGGCCATCAGCCTTTGGCGATGGATTTCATCTTGTTGTAACTCCTCTGCATTTGGGTGCCAGAGCTTCATAAGGACTCGTTCCATGTTCAGTGCGTAGACTGTGTGTGAAGGGATGACCTCCCTGTGAACCTAAGTCGGAGAAAGTTACATTAGTCCAGATTAAGCTATAGGTAAGTGTGGTGTAAACAGAGAGAACTAGTTTGCACAGGACCTCAATGAGCTCATGTAGCGGTAATATCGTGAAACTAAGGTAAGATCAGTCCATTTACAACCCCTAGTGATACCACTTGTCAGTAGTCAAATCATAGTTTGTGTTTTTGAGATAAGCCATACTAAAAATACTATATGAATACAAGTATTTTGTTCTGTTTATATATTATTACAAAGTAAAAATGAGCAGCACTTTTACTTCTATAAATACTAAATGTAATATAATACACTGTTCATAGAATCTTTCTTTATGGTATTTTTTTCTGAGTGTCCTACATATTTATTGTGTAAATTCTATGATTGAGTGGTCCTGTCAGCTGTGTCATGGGACAATATTTAATGTCAAGGGATGTTATGGAAACATATTTTATTGTCATGCATTAGTGCCAATATACTGATAGTGTTTAAAGAATAAAGGCACAATGCATGAAAAAGCTCACATTCAATGTGGATTTGCTGTAAAACATCAGATATCAGACAGAATATTGTATTATAGTAAGGTGGTCAGACTAGGGTAGTCATGAGGTTTTCATCTGCCATTAATTTCAAATGTTTCCATGATCCTACTGCAATACCTGTAGCAAATGTGATAAGTCCCTTTATCACAGAATCAGACTTAGACACCTTGGTGATTGTACACAGTCTACCACTATAGCATATAACTATCTCACTGTACCTCTAGTGCTTCCATTAATGATAAACATTATGTGACACAGATTCAATATTTTTTTATGAAAAATGCACAGTACAAGGTTGTGATCCTAAGTCTGGGAAAAGTCCTGCTTGATCTAAGCCTTTACCTGTAAGCCTTCCAAAAGGTCGTACACATTCACTGGTGGCAGGCTGGCTGGCAGGTTGTCCCCAGAGCAGGCTAAGAGGAGGGCAGCTTGCTGCTCTGCATCATCAGGGTGCAGATGAGCTCCAGGGTTCTGGCCACCAGAGGAAGAGGAGAACACAGGGGGGCTAGAAGACACAATTTAAACCATTACTACTTATCTAATTGATATGGATCAGAAACAACAAATCACCGAAGGCAGAGTTCTAGAAAATGGAAATGTTAACTTTAATATCTCCTGGTGCCTCCATGATAGCGCATTACCATAGGGATTATGTGTACCTTCAGCTGGAGGTAGGGCACAGACCAACCGACTTGTTGAGACCATATAAACTGCGCCCCTTCGAGTCCCCAGTCAGTTGTTAGTCTAGCCAAGCCCAACATCTATCCTCATATAATCAAGATTAAGAGAGATGGAGTAAAGTGACATAAAAAAAGACTGAAAGCAATGCGTTGCAAAACCCCTGCAATTTTAATAAAGAAAAAAAGGTTGGGAAATAGGCATGCACCGTCATGGAGGGACCAGGAGATGTGAAATTATCAGCAAGTAAAAATGTCTATTTTCTCTATCTCCATGACAGCACATTACCATAAGGAAAGTCCCAAAGCAGTTCCCCCAAATCATGGGTGGGTCAAATTACAATGAAACGGACGCCTGCAGGATCTTTCTATCAAAGACTCCATCTGCGGAGGCTGATACATCTAGCTTGTACTGTTTGGAGAAAGTATGTAATGACACCCATATTGCAGCTTTGCAGATCTGCTCTACTGAGGCATTCTGTTTTACAACCCATGAATAAGGCAATCACCCAAGTGGTATGAGCCTTAAGTGAATCAGGTGGAGTAAGTCCTGATGTTCGGTAAGATTCTTGAATGGTCGCTTTGATCCATATAGATATTGCTTTTTTTTAATGCTACCTTATGCTTGTTTTGTCTGGAGAACAAGAGAAATATGTTTCTGGATTTCCAGAAACTTTTTGCGCTGTTGATATAGGTCTTTAAGGCCCTGACTACATCCAGCATATGTAGATCTTTTTTCGCCTTTTGATTTCTGAGATTTGGACAAAATGAAGGAACAATCATTTCCTGGTTAATATGAAAAGTTACTATTTCATCACGGAAATGAGGCATTGAACATAACACTACTTCACGCTGATGGAGAAGCAGTATAGAGGGTAACAAGAGAAGGCTCCCAATGCACGGACATATCTTGCAGATGTAATGGTAGTCAAAAAAATGTATCTTCATTCGTAAGCAACTCATGGATATTGAGTCTAAGGGTTCAAAGGGAGAATTCTTCAATGTGTCTAGAACCAAGTTGAAATCTCAAGTTAGTATGGGATCTTTGAATATGGGCCGTATTTTGTCTGTTGCTTTGATAAAATCTTGTACAGTATGTACTTATCATTTGCAATTGACTTTTGGAACAAAATACTCAATGCCACTACCTGGACCTTAAGGGAGGACTGAGAAGTGCCTTTGCTAAACGCTTCTTGAAGGAAATCATGAATCATGGAAATAGAAAATGATTGAAGGAGAAAGGTGATTGTTACGGCAAAAAAAACTTTGAAAATAAGATATACTCTAATATATTTTGGAGGGGACTGGTTTTATGACTAAATCAATGTATCTGAAACCAAATCAGAAATAAGTATTTTTTTTTTATATTTTTTTTTTTAAATCTCCCTCTCAAGTCTCCAAGCCATGAATCCTAACATTCTTAAATTGGGATGAGAAATTGACTCCTTTGTTAGCAGGTCTGGAACTAGAGTCCAGTAAAGACTGACCAACATTTAGATCAGGTCTGTGTACCATGTACCACCATGTTCTCCTTGGTCAATCCGGGGCTATTTCTAGCCTATTACTAATCTATGTCCTTGCATTTGGTAATTTCCAGAATTGAGCAATATGGTCACTGGGGTCAGCCTCATACCCAGGCAGCCAACAGAAAGCTGCAATATCGAGACATGATGTTAAGGCTTTCTACTGTGTAACCCTGGAGCCAGCATGGATTTTTCCTTAAAATTCATCATTAAATTTAAATCTTCATTTTCGCAGAAACCTGGGTGTCCCATGAGCTAACTGGTAAGATTCCTGAGGGGTTTAAAAAGGTCCTACGGATTGCACGCGCTGTGGATATAAAGGTAAGTAACTATGAGTCCAAGAAGCATAATGCATCGCTAGCACTCTCAGGTGGATATATCCTTGGTTGTCACCAACTCTATAACAACCTCCTGTAAGGATTTACAGAGGAGCAACGATAGTAAAATGTTATTATTTTTCTTAACTACAAAAAGGTGTGGAATATATACAGTGATGGTGTTTAAAAATCCTCCTGGGATGGGGTGGGGGGGCGCCCAAAACTAGGTAGGGATCATATTATTTATAAAATGTGTTACCAGAAATACACCGAGTTACCGCTCGTTTTCAAGTATGTCCTGGGCACAGAGATATGATGAAAAATACATTGTTACATTAAGTAAGAAGGGTTATATATTATATACAAGACATTACATGCACAGTAAGAGATAATATATATTATAGGCGTATGTAACAGTTACAGACCAGATTAAAATGTGAGACAGCTTTGGATTTGAAAGAACTTAGACTGGTGGCGGCAGCGAGAGTCTCCGATATGTAGCAATGTATGCAATAGTGGGTGGGTAGTATTAGGATCCAGACATCATGATGTCAATAGGTAGGAAGTCACTATATAAAATAGATGTAATCATTGCCTCTGTCAGTTCATAATGGTATCTACCCACAAACAATAGCTGTCAAATAGTCCTATACATATCACGACAAAATAAACAGTATACACTAAAGTACAAGCTGCCAGTATCCTTGTATGGTTCTCAGTAAAAACGGTTGGTAAGTACACCAAATGGCCCACGCTGCAGGGAATGTCTACACATATATAATATATATATAATATATATATATATAACAGACAAACATCCTCTGCCAAATATCTATGGCGAAATATGAGTCATAGAAAAAGCATAAGTCTCTCAGGGCTTTGTTTGTCCGCAAAACTGCGATACTGGCCACATACTGAGGATCCCAAGATGGCGCGCCCCTGAACTTCACTACGTCCCCCGATGGGCGCCATTTTGAGATCCTCCGTATATGGCTAGTATCGCGGTTTTGTGGGCAAAAAGTTACTTACCTTTATATCCACAGTGAGTGCAATCATGAGGACCTGTTCTTACCAGTTAATACATGTTTTTCCTACTTGCACCCTGAATCAAGTATCTTGAAATGATTCTACATACTTTTTATTGTGTATTAGGTTGAGCAGTGTTGGTCACCTCTATTGTTTTGAGTGCCCCGGAGCTGCAAGTATTGTGATAACGCCAGACTCGGGTAATAGAATTGGAATGTTCAGAGGTGATTGTTGCTTGGAACATATATGAATGGAGGTATCTATAAAGTGACACAAATTCCTTTTGTTGTATAATTGATGCTTAGAGATGCATTTTCAGCCTTTATGAGTCAATCGAAAAGGTGTTTCTCAGCTCTTAAGTCCTTTGTGCACCAGATAGCAGTTTGAGGATGTTTTAAGAGGAAATAGAGAGAAGTTGCCTGATGCACACAAATTAATTCTGTCTTGGCCTATCTTTTGTATCCCCTTTTAATTGCATCAATCCTTGAGTTCTAGCTTGGTCTAAGTCCTCTATCCAATCTGTGTAAAATGTAAAACAGTCAACAATCTCTTACATTTCATAGCATATTGAACAGGCGGCCATGTCTCTGCAAGTAAATGACGTCTGGTGTATATTTGGGATCATTCACTGAAGTGGGTTAGTCATCTTCGATCGATAAATAGATATTGCACTTTAGCTTACAGTACAATTCCAAAGTACGGGGAAACAGCTTCAGGCGAGGAGAAACCTGCTTGTGTACCTGATGAAAGGTCCATATGGGACCTGAAACATTGTTATTCCACTGTTCTTTGCAGTCACATTAAATGGAGAACGTCATGAACTTGTGAGTTGAGCTCTACTTTATAACTGTCATTGAGAAGACCTGCACTTTGAAGAAATAGTTTTACTTTAGCTTACAATCCTCATAGCCAGAATTGTAACCCCTTTAGTGCTGGAGATGACTGACATGGAGCAGTACAAATGCCTTCAGTACCGAAGGGTTTAATAGAGGTGTTAATAAATGATATTCCAGGTCCTCACTTACCATTCAATGAGATGGTTGTACGCTACAACGCTGTTCCTCAGGTAAGGCTGAGGGTTGACATTGCAACCAAAGGCATATTTGAAGTGGCCATCTTTCATGCGATAGGCTTGCCGCCTGGACACCACCGAGGTCAATAAGTCCTTCAAGTGTTTCTAGGACACATAAGCTAACCATTAGTTGATATTTGGCAAGGGAAATCTGGGCATCCAATCTATAGCGTTGCCAACAGTAACAGAATATGGTTCCTTGAATTAAATAGGAGTGGTAGGAGAGAGTCAAAACCCATTAACATCTACAACTCAGTGGGTCTTATTTTATAAAGTGTATTAGTGCCGATTTGGTGCTACTGCACAGAGAGCCCCATTGAAGTCAGTGGGGTTTTTCAGTGCAGAACAACCGAATCAGCGCTATCGCACTTTATAGAAAAAGGCCCTATGCCGGTCTCGAGATTGAAATTGGTTCAGTGAATCAGAACAGATATGATGCCTATAAACATCTACATTGGTATGGCTCATTGAGTCAGCTTGGTGATAATAATAGCTAATGTCTAATCTACTCTGTGAATGAGCTCAAGGATTTCACTCCTGTTCTTAGACAGTGCAGTGCACCAGTGCATCAATATAAAAAGGTTTTACCCCTACAGCTGGGAGATTTAAGATAACAGCACAAGGACAGAGAGACAAATAGCCTGTCACCTCTATGGTTTACTAATGTGAGGTAATAGTACAGTCCTGGAGACCATGTCACCTCATGGAAAAGGCTCAGTAAATAAGGACATATATAATTAGCCTTTTACTTGTAGGACTTAAAAAGACTCAGACTAAGCCTGAGTGAATTAAGTTTATAGTTAAAAAACAAAAACAAAAACAAAAACAACACAGGTACGGTCCCTTCAAAGGCTAGAAAACTCTACAAAGTGCTCATAGTTGAGGATGGCTGCATTCCTGCCCAACCCAGCTCACCTCTAGTGCATAGATAACAATGGTGACTGCCTCCTCAGTTACATCGTCCAGTCCGTGCTCATAGGCAGTGATGATCATGCGTCCCTCCAGTTGTCCTCGAGAGGGCAGTGTCATAGTGTGAGCGCACAGCCTCAGTTCATCCTCCTCCTGAGGGTCCCTGCTCACAAACTGTTGGGCTCCTGCTAGTGGGTTTTGGGGCTGGAAGCGATGCTAGAGTGGAGGTAAGGAGGACATGTTAACACCACAACCAAGGCATGGGGGTCACAATCGTTTATTACAATCAGTGTTCTAATCCAATGTACAAGGTTATTAATGTGTACAACATTTGCACATGAAGAGACCTGTAAGGTTTTAAACGCTCTGTACACTATATAGCTCTCATGCTGGTCCATTAAAACGTATAACAAACCAGATCAAATACACACTTCCAAAGGACCAGTTTGGGTTACTAGGACCTTAGAGCAGCAACCCCATCGATTTTACTCCCCCTTCCCTGCCCCCTCTTCCCCTTATTACACATGTAATCATCTGTGTTCAGAATGACTATGTTTCCGCCATTGTCTGATAGTTTTATAGTTAGTTCAGACATAGTACCGAGTTACTTCGGGGCTTTCAGTTCATGGAAACTTAAATTGGCACCTGATCTCTCTGTGGAAGTTTGATTTGACAGATTCTTAATAACAAGCTGAATAAATAGGTCAATTTGGGGACAGCTACTCGTCTGTGGGATGAAGCAACTTCATCTGTGAGCCATGATGACAAGTGCTAGGTATTTTCACTTTCCTCCAGAAGATGAATTAGACTATGAGACATCCTTTGTCTAAACTTCCTTGTGTGGCATTTGTTTAATACCCTATTTCCTCGATTCTAAGACGCACCTTTTTTCCGATTTTCACATGCCTGAAATCGGGGTGCGTCTTAGAATCGATGTATTAAAAAAAAAAATAAGAAAAACAAGTGTCTGCAGCACTAACCCCCTCTTTTCACTTACCATGTTTCCAGAGAGGTCCCATGTCAGCGGGTGGCGGGTGTGTGGCGGGAGTGGTCCAAAGTCTGCAGGTGAATGAAGATAAGAAGACAGCAGGTGGGCGTTCGGTGGCGGCAGGAGATCATAATAGCAGGAGAGTCGAGCAGGAGCAGAGCGGCATAGGGGAACGGCTTGGGAGGTGTACACTGTAACCGGAAGTCAAACACCTGTCAACTTCCGGTGTTACAGTGTGCACCTCCTATGCCGCTCTGCTCCTGCTCAGCTCTCCTGCTATTATGTTCTCCTGCCGCCGTCACCGTACGTCGCCCGCTGTCTTCTTATCTTCATTCACCTGCAGACTTGGGACCTATCCTGCCGCACTGCCGCCCACTGTCCATCTTCAACCATCTGCAGACGTGGGACCTCTCCTGCCACCGCCCACTTCATCCTCCGCTGACATGGGACCTTTCCTGAAACATGGTAAGTGAAAAAGTAATTTTCCTCGATCATAAGGGCCAAATCGATAGTGCGTCTTACAATCGATGTCGTCTTACAATCGAGGAAATACGGTAAGTCAAAATGTGAAATGGGGGGGAAAACAAATAAAAAAGATTCTGTAGGGAAAACTCTGTGTGTGTG
The DNA here is from genome assembly GCF_040206685.1 of Ascaphus truei. NCBI lineage: Eukaryota > Metazoa > Chordata > Amphibia > Anura > Ascaphidae > Ascaphus > Ascaphus truei. Next base: position 39,155,709 of record NC_134492.1, on the reverse strand, counting down.
GCCAGCACAAAATAGACAACAAACGCAATGAGGCCGAGTTCCCCAAACAAGATCTAAAGTAGGCATTAGAAGGGCAGTGGCGAGATGAAAGGTCTGTATGGTACCTGAAACGTTGCCCTTCTAATAAATGGAAGACACTGCATTAAGACATTTGTGAGTAGAGCTCTTCTTTGTATCTCTTTTGGGGAACTCTGCCTCATTGCTTTCGTTATTTGTTTAATAATAAACTTCCCTGCAAAGTGGTTTAAAAACGTCACCTATTCAAAAAGATTAAAGTCTAAAGTAGGGGGGCGGGGGTGAGATAGGCCTTTTCGTACCACAGACGTTTAATTTAAACGCAATACGTCACTCATTCTTTTTGTCTACCTTTTCTGATACCCCATTTCTCATCTGTCCCTTTATTTTCTTCCTGCCCATGCTAGTTCTTTCGATGTTACCCCCATCATTTTCTGATGTTTTAACATCTCTCATCGGAGTTGCTGAATAAGCCACCCCATGGTTTACAAATAGTTGGAGGTTTATATACTTTGCCCTGCTTAGTCATTAAACTCCTGCACACTTGTTTTTCATTTCATTTAGTTGAGCCTTAAATTTGTCAAGATCTCTCTGTAACTCTATCTCTAACCCTTCGAATTCTGGTATTTTACAAACCTTTTGTATATGTTTCAACTGTTGATCTAATTCTTTATATGTTTCTTCTAAGAAATTGTTTTCAAAACTATTAGTAACAGCTCGAGTTCTTAAGGACAGTTTGAAAGAATAGGTTCCCATTGTTGGATGGACGTTACGTCAAATGTAAACCTTTTAGAATGCACAGCAGATTAGGAAGGAAGGAGAGGACGAATTTGAGACAAGCAAAGTAGGTAGAGCCTTGGTATACATAGGTCAAGATAAAGGGTAGTAATTGTGCAGCTTTAGCCTGTACTTATAGTGCCGGCGACGCGACGTTGCACCAAAACAAATGCATTGAATCCGTCGCATGCGCTTATAGTAGGCGCGACCTAAATCTCTGTAGTCAGTAGAATTTGATTTTTACAGCAACGGTCTCACCATGTGGAGAGGGGAGAGGGGAGAGGGGAGAGGGGAGACGTGAGAGGGGAGGAGGAGGAACACTATATTAACAACTTTAAAACAGTAACTTTTCCTGTAATTTAAAGTAAAAGTAAAGTAAATTCACCATACAAACAGAAATTACAACTCCTCTCCGTTTCAGCCTTCCCCCTTGCCTCGTCTCCGACCCTCTGCCTTCCCCCTTGCCTCTTGTCTCCGACCCTCTGCCTTCCCCCTTGCCTCTTGTCTCCGACCCTCTGCCTTCCCCCTTGCTCTTGTCTCCGACCCTCTGCCTTCCCCCTTGCCTGACTTAGCCAGAGACGTCTCCAAAACTCAAATTACAACTTTCACAATAGAGATAGGTGACGTCATCCGTAGCCGTTGCCGGCACTATAAGCGCAGCTTGAGGCTGCGGTCCCAGTCATCACTGTGACACGCGCACCCGGCAGGGGGGCGGCGCGTGCACAGCGCTAACCGCGGTCTCCAGGGAGAGAGGGAGATTGCGACGGGGGGGCGTGGGGAGTATTTGCGGGGGCGTGGCCATGACGTCCCGCGGCTGGTTCGCCCGCATTGGCTGAACCGCGGGCGGGGGCGTGGCCACGCCTCCGTCGCAAGTTCCACACACAATTTTTTTGTATGTGAGAAAACTTGCAGTACAGCGCGGCTGCTAAATGCGCGCCAACGCTTGTACTTGACCCGGATAGATTGGGAGGCGGTGCTTGTGCGCAAAGCGCATGCGCACGCACTGGGACCGCAGCCTTAAGAGTGAACACAGTAAAGTATGTAACCATCACACACCTCTCCCCCTACCCCGCTTAGGCTGCCAGTCATTTGCCTTTTTGTTTACATATATAGCAGTGCCTTAATACTTCAGACCAAGCAATATCCTACGTGTTTTCTTTTTAAATAAATCAGTTCTGTACTATGAGAAAATATGTAGCATTTGTTTTAACCACTCTGAGTGACATTTTGTATGTATTATAATGTAACAAGCTTTTTTTGATTCTATAGCAAAAATTTACAAAATCACATCCCCTTCCTCCTCTGAAACAGGCTCTAATTGTATCTAGTGACTGACTGGTCACGTGATTTTCCCCACAGAACTTTGCATCTTTGGTTCTCTTGGTAGTCTAAGTTTGGAACTCTAAGGAGAACCCGGTTCCACTATGTTTGATATCTTTTTGTAAGCTCGACATCTCCCACCAAACCAACAGTTGAAATGTGTATAAACGTTCAGTATGTAAATTACCAGAATTTGATGAGCAAGAGATTAAGTTACAGAGAGATAGACAATTTAAGGCTGAACTGAAGGATAGGAAATGCAAGACATGTTTGCGTGACTTTAAGGACTATAAACAGGGGAGAATATATGAACATTGAACTATCCATAGACCTCAGGGTGGCTCAGTCAGCTACCCTTCCTCAGATATTGAAACATCAGAGAATGAAGGGGAAAGGAAATAATGCTATCAAGATAGCTAACTGAGGAAATAGCAACTACATACAACGAATGCACTGCAACCCTATCAAAAGCCGACTGAAAACCTACAGGGGCAAGAAGATTGAGGAACAGGTGAGAAGTAGACACAAAGAATAAGGAGTCAAATTGACGTATTGGTTTTAAGTTTGATAGATTTTCAATTAAATTCACATTCTGTGTTAGTAATAGGTCTATCTGATCCTCCTTTCCCTCACTCCCACTTTAATCTAGTCCGATGGTTGAAAGCTTTAAACCCCTTTGCAAGGAAGTTATTATTACACCAATACCCAACAAGGAAGTTTAGACAAACGCAAGAATACCATAAATGAAAAAGATAAAGGCTATCTCCAAGATCTGGTTGATCTTCTGAACGAAAGTGAAAAATACCAGTACTAGTCATTATGGCCTATTCACAAATTTAAATATCAGGAGTCCCCCCACAAACAAGTAGCTTTTCACTCATTTACATGTGTTCAACTTGTTATTAAGAATCTGGAAAATAAAACTTTCAGAGTGAGGTGAAGCCACAATTTAAGTTCCTCAAATAAAAAGTCCAAAAGAAACTCAGCACTATATCCAACCTAGATTAATAAAACAAGAGTGGCAACAGTCATTCTGAACACAGATGACTATGTGAAATAAAATCTTAAGATTCTTAGGAAACCGAAATTGCTATAGAGTTCTGGAGAATGACCCGAGTGCAGCACAGTTCCGCTCCAGGGTCCTCGTGGTTCCCATACCATAGAAAATAAGGGGGACGGGCAAGGGGGAGTAAAAACAATGGGGCTGCTGCTACAAACCGGTCTAGATGCACAAGTGATCAGCAGGGAGGAATTGGATTTTTTTGCAGTAAAGTCGCCGACCACTGCAACTTTTTATAGTCTCCCTAAGATTCATAAAAATTACAAATACCCACCAGGGAGACCTATTGCCTCTGGCAATTAGAGCCTCACTGAGAATGCCTGTATCTATGTAGACAGGGTACTACGTCCATTTGTAACCAGTTTACCCTTGTATATTAGGGACACCAAGGTCACCTTACAGAGAGACACCATGAAATCACTCTGAATGACAATACCTATTTGGCTAGCCAACACGTTGAGTCTTACAAGCATAATCCACACAAATGGTGTAGCGGCCTGTCAATATTGTTTTACAATAGTTTTGTTAATGAATGACTAAACTGTGTTTTAAACGCACAATTTCTTTGTTTTTGATGCTATATTTTACCACACTACCCAGGGCAAGGCATGTTTGTCAACATATGCCAACCTGTATAATAACATATCTTAGTGCGCTCAATGAATACCACCAAAGGTGCGTAACAATGTAGCAAAAAAAGTGCAACGTGTTTAACGTGTAGATACATAAAAAAAATGTGAAATATATATTGAGTGAAACAAAACATATACAGTTGTGTGAAAAAGAAAGTACACCCTCTTTGAATTCTATGGTTTTACATATCAGGACATCATAACAATAATGTTCCTTAGCAGGTCTTAAAATTAGGTAAATACAACCTCAGATGAGCAACAACACAACACATGACATATTACACCGTGTCATGATTTATTTAACAAAAATAAAGCCAAAATGGAGAAGCCATGTGTGAAAGACCAAGTACACCCTTACTGCTTCCATAGGAATTAAGATGCCAAGTAGCAGACAGGTGCTGCTAATCAAATGCCCTTGATTAATTGATCATCAGCAAGTGTGACCACCTCTATAAAAGCCGAAGTTTTAGCAGTAGCATTCAGGTGTGTGTTAACACAATGCCAAGGAGGAAAGACATCAGCAATGAACTTAGAGAAGCAATTGTTGCAGCCCATCAAACTGGGAAGGGTTATAAAGGCAATTTCCAAACAATTTAAAGTCCATCATTCTACAGTGAGAAAGATTATCCAAAAGTGGAAAACATTCAAGACACTTGACAATCTTCTCAGGAGTGGACGTCCAAGCAAATTCCCCCCAAGGTCAGACCGTGCAATGCTCAGAGAAATTGCAAAATACCCAAGAGTAACATCTCAGACTCTACAGGCCTCAGTTAGCATGTGAAATGTTAAAGTGCATGACAGTACAATTAGAAAAAGACTGAACAAGTATGGTTTGTTTGGAAGGGTTGCCAGGAGAAAGCCTCTTCTCTCTCAAAAGAACATGGCAGCACGGCTTAGGTTTGCAAAGTTGCATCTGAACAAACCACAAGACTTCTAGAACAATGTCCTTTGGACAGATGAGACCAAAGTGAAGATGTTTGGCCATAATACACAGCGTCACGATTGGCAAAAAACAAACACAGCATATCAGCACAAACACCTCATACCAACTGTCAAGCACGGTGGCGGAGGGGTGATGATTTGGGCTTGTTTTGCAGCCACAGGACCTGGGAACCTTGCAGTCATTGACTCGACCATGAACTCCTCTGTATACCAAAGTATTCTAGAGTCAAATGTGAGGCCATTTGTCCGACAGCTAAAGGTTGGCCAAATTGGGTCATGCAACAGGACAATGATTCCAAGCACACCAGCAAATCTACAACAGAATGGCTGAAAAAGAAAAGAATCAAGGTGTTGCAATGGCCCAGTCAAAGTCCAGACCTCAACCTGATTGAAATGCTGTGGCTGGACCTTAAGAGAGCTGTGCATAAACAAATTCCCACAAACCTCAATGAACTGAAGCAAAGTTGTAAAGAAGAGTGGGCCTAAATTCCTCCACAACGATGTGAGAGACTGATAAAGTCATACAAAAAACGACTACTTCAAGTTATTGCTAAAGGTGGTTCTACAAGCTATTGAATCATAAGGTATAATTAGTTTTTCACACATGGCATCTCCATTTTGGCTTTATTTTTGTTTAATAAATAATGACACTGTGTAATATGTCATGTGTTGTTGTTCATCTGAGGTTGTATTTACCTAATTTTAAGACCTGCTAAGGAACTGATGATTGTTATTATGTCCTGATATGTAAAACCATAAAATTCAAAGAGGGTGTACTTTCTTTTTCACACAACTGTATCTAAATATAAAAATATGACCACGAACTCTAGTGATAATAAAGTTCTAACTCCGTTAGTGGAGCACACAATAAAATATTTTTAAAAAGTGTCCAAAAGAAAAAGAAACAAGTGAAAGTTCAAACTCATTCAAAGAAAAGGATATTGAAATCTTTAAGCCAGCTGGCTCATCAAGGGTTAAATGCATGTATAATTGTCCCGCCACTAATCTCAGGTTCTCTCTCCATATGCCAACCTGTACCTGGGCTGGCGGGAAGACCAAATAGTATTCAATGCCAACATGTCCCACTACATGGATCACAGATTTATGCATTCGGTTTATAGATGACATTCTGCTCATTTGGAAGAGTTCAGGTCAACTTTTTTAACAATGTTTTTCCTACACTAAACTGCAAATCCCTTCATTTGAGACAGACTGATCACCTTTCTAGATGTGGTAATTAGCAGAAGGGTGAAAATAAATGTTCAAAGAGTGTGAAAACACAGATTCTTTGTATGTAGTTCCCAATTCATTTATCTGCCACATAGGTTTCTTGCCGTTCCAAATTATTTATTCTTCACAAACGTGGAGCAAATGGGTCCCTAGCATACATATACACCTAGATCATTGGTATTAAAGATCTAAATTATACGGGCAGCACAAGATATACACCAGGAACAGGGAGTGTTTGTTTGCCTTGCCTCGTGGGTGGACCTTCGCCGACGTCAGGTCAGCACGAGGAATCCCTTTAAAGCACAGTAGTAGTTTACAACCAACTGTAAAAGAGGTCAGTCCACTCCTGGAATATTATTAATCACTAAACAAGATGGGATTCTGAAGTATTATTTATTGGATATAGTAGCAGAGGTCTCTCTGCTGCCAATCATCTCATAAATTAGTACTACATAGAAAACATGGGTGCTCTCATAGGTAGCTTCCCTACACAGATATAACGGACACAGGCTAGAATGAAATTACAGTACTTTATAACCATTTTCTTTGGTAATGACTGATGTGGTTAAATTAGCACCCACTGTGAATTACAGGCATACCCCGCATTAACATACGCAATGGGACCGGAGCATGTATGTAAAGCGAAAATGTACTTAAAGTGAAGCAGTACCTTTTCCACTTATCGATGCATGTACTGTACTGCAATCGTCATATACGTGCATAACTGATGTAAATAACACATGTGTAACAGGCTCTATAGTCTCCCTGCTTGTGCACAGCTTCGGTACAGGTAGGGAGCCGGTATTGCTGTTCAGGACGTGCTGACAGGCGCATGCGTGAACTGCCGTTTGCCTATTGGGCGACATGTACTTACTCGCGAGTGTACTTAAAGTGAGTGTCCTTAAAGCGGGGTATGCCTGTACTCACTCACTCAGTATGATACTACTAAAACAATTTTGTTGATCCTACAGTGATAACATAAAACGTATGTGACTCACATCATGTTATGTGATAACATCTTTGAAATGACCTACTGTGCATTTCCATGATAAGAAAATAGAGTATTTACAGCACAGAAACTGTGGTGCTCTCACTGGTGGACATAGCACATTTTCTTAAATTTCACCAATTATTTTCATGTGTGTGTATAATATTGTGCAATTAGTCTTTATGTAAACATTCCCCATCTGGGGTTGTGCTTTTTGGTCTATTCAATATTAAAGAATATAATTATGAGATATTTTAAAAACTGCAAAACAACAACAGTTGTCTGTATCTGGTGATATGTGACTGTATTCTGAGTTATGTAGGTAAAGTCATCAGACAATTCTGCACACGTCCTTTAACATGTAAAATCAGGTAATAATAAGTTAGACAACCCAGTGTCCGCCACATCAATGCGACTGTTAATCGGTTCCAATTCCTGGCCATTGACCATCTCAAGAGCTCCATATGGGGAGTGAACTAAGCCACAAAACTACTTCGTAAGAAGCAAGAAAGGATTTACCAATTTAAAAACATTAAATCCAACAGGTCTCAAAAAGGTTTCACCTTCACCCCATTTATCTGCAAGAACAGGGTTATCCTTAGAATTCCAAACGTGCAACTTAAATTCATTTCTAAGATTCTGTATAAATTCATAGGTCTGTTACTGTATATATACACTTTGTATCTACACATTTGTCCTTCTACTGGATATAATGCGACATAGGGCATTAAAAACATATGCCAACATAATACAACTAATGGCCATTACAAAGCCTTCATTAGAATGATATTACTTTAAATTAAAATCGAATTATTTGGTTTCAAGTATTTGCCATATCTCTTATGCCACTAAATGATCATAAATTTCTTTGTTAATAAGCACCCAGATCATGATTGTATACTATTACTGATAAAGGACATATGAAGGGTTAAGGATGCCGGCAGTTACCTTGACAACCCAAAGGCCATTTAAAGCAGATTTCGGAGGGCGGTACTTAATCCCCTTGATGAAGCGCTGTTAGGAAGCAAAATGTACGTTGATCTTTATGACGTTATAGGCGTGACTAGTGCAGGCAGTGAAGAACCGGAGAGGTTTTGAGACCACGGGAATTGATTTACTGAGCAAAACAAAATCAGAGCTGAACAGCTAGATCATACTGGGAAGGGTGCTAATGAATTACATACTGTGAATACCTCTCTGTAGCACAACACTAAATTGTAATTTAAGAGCATTGATACTTCTGTGCATTAAGGCACGTCTATAAGTGTGAGCAAAAAGGCAAACGGCTGCAGCCTGAGCTATGTGTGTGTAATAAATGCTTACATGTCTCTGATCACTCTAAGGCTGCGGTCCCACTAACTACTACAGCGCATGCCGACGATCAAGCCCCGCCCCCCCCCAGTTCCTCCGGTCCCAGTTCCTACCTTGTCGCGCACCTTTCCCCAGCGGTGCGCGACAGGTTTTCAGGCAGGGGAATTTGAGATTCGCATTTGCGACGGAGGCGTGGCCACGCCCCCGCCGGCGGTTCAGACAATGAGGGCGAACCAACCGCGGGACGTCATGGCCACGCCCCCGCAAACCTACCGCCACGCCCCCACCCGTCGCAAACGTTCTTTCTCCCCTCAGACCGCAGTGTAGCGCTGTGCACGTGCCGCCCCCCACCCCCCGCCGGGCGTGCGTGCCACAGTGCTGACTGGGGACTCAACCTAAGGCTGCGCTTATGGTGACGGCGACGTCACGGCAAAACAAATGCATTGCAGCCGTCGCATGCGCTTATAGTAAGCGCGACGGAGCAACGGCTTGGTCGCGATCGCTGAAAGTCATCTCAATTTGATTTTTCCAGCAACTGCAGCCTGACGTCGCCGGCACTATAAGCGTAGCCTAAAGCTGCAGACTTACTGTCATTTATCTTGTCTCTGAATACCAAGGTTCTACCAACTTTCCATGTGTCAGATCCGCCCTCTCCTTCATTGCAATCTTCCTTGCATGCCACAAGGTTTAAATTTGACTTTTCTTTCATTTTGTTCTCATTTTTTAAGGTTTACACTAAAAGGGTTATAATCGGTCTTCATCCATGTGAGGGCACCCAAAGTGACCGCAGCAGTTCTGTCTCCATTTGCTTAGTTTTTCAGTTTTGTTCTTCCCCTGAGATTTCCAGGGAAACAGCGGAGGCATTTGCGTTCATATTTATATACTATTTAGTACAGTTGTAAGCAAGCATTTTTTTTGTTGTTTAAAATTTGATCAATGAGTCATACTGGGTGTTACACCATATGACCTTCCAAATACGTTTGACCAAAATTATAGCTTTATCAGGGAAGTCTCAGTCATATTCCTTACATATCCTTCCTCAATTAAATTAACCTATTTGAACGAAATGTTTAAAAAAAAAAAAATATATGTTATATAACATTTTTTGAATTTCAGAAATAAAAAAGGTACTAAATGGATCGAAAGTGTTATTATAATTATCATACTTTAGCAGCAAATAATATACAGGTGCTAAAACAGCATGTAACCAACTGAACAATGTAGAGGATATTGTGGTCTTGATAGCTTGTGTGCCACAAAAATCAAGATCTCCATCACCTACTTTTCTCTATCAGCTGTGACAGAGGACAGCTGTTTGACAGAGGACCCACCCCCCCCCCCCCCCCCCAGCTATCCTGGTAGTAAGTTTTCCCAAATGATCTTACATCAAACTTCTGACGAACAGATGAGATCTTCTTTTTGCCTTTTGGTTTCCCAGGTTTGGCTGCAGAGTTTAATGAGCCAGCTCCCTCTAAGACAAAATGAAAGCAAAGTGTTACAATAGACACAGCAGATACAAGTAAAAATACTGTAGTTCTCTGGTCCTTAATCCCATGACTCCCGAGTCCTAGTTAAATTGCCAATGATCTGGGTTTGCCACCTTAGCCTTTATCAACACTAACGAATTGTGTTCCTCAGTGGCTCATATTATCACAGGCTCCTGTACTGGCCAATGATTATGAGAAATAGATGCAAGAAAGAAAAACAAGAGGGGCAGACCCAAAACAGAGTGTGCACGGTCAAACGTTAAACCTAAAGATTTAGACAAACCACTGTATCTTTCTGAGACTTCATTACTAAAGTTGCTTTCTCCTGAACGTTGGAAGAGGGAAGAGATGCTCTCCCCACACGCAGAAATCCCAGTATGATTATGGAAAACTTTCATTTCATGGGATATTGATTTTCATTGTCCCAGTACTTTTAGTAAGCACAAAGTTCCCCTTATTCATTGGAGCAAGTTCCTTAAATTCTGGCAACGCAAAATCGCCCGTAAACCAACAATGTGAGGCAATAAAAATGAGGTGATGGCCATATTCATTAACAATTATATATGCGGGGAAAAAATTGCATGATTTGACATCGCATTTTCTTGCACTTTTTCGCTTATCAAGGTGCTTGACAAAGGTAAGAGACAGGACCGAAACGTCGATCCTTTGAACAACATTACACTTTATTTTTGCAAAAGCCCACTGACGTGCCGGTTTTACTTTTGTTTAATCTTTATATATCACCACTACTAGTGGTGTACTGTGCACTCGTGGCAGTTAAATGTTTGGGAATGCACCAATCTTAATTTTTCATGCAATATCAGACAGAAATGTTGCCTCCCTGAGACACGAATTTGACAGAGGGAGAACAAATGCCCAAATAGTCAGTGAATGTAATTTTGTGAATAATGGGAAAATAAAAAGTATGTAGTGTGTGAGTGTGCTAACAATATCAGAATTATGTTGATAATATATATCAGTGTACTATATAACATATCCAATACTGAATATATATATTCCCTTTTCTAAAAAAAAAAAAAAAAAAAAAAAAATCCATCTATGAATAAAATATACATCAATAAACTGAATGTACTAATTTTATAGCATATTTTGTTTTTAAGGCAAGGGGGATATAAAAATGACAATTAGGCTGATGCTATATTGTCACCACTCTATGTGGTTAAAAATATAAATCTTTATTATTTTAATATATACAAAATATTTTAAAAAATGAAGACAAATAATATATATATAAAACATTTTTTTTTAAATGATCAAAATCACTATTTTGTTACATTTTCTCTCTCTCTATCTATATATCTATATATAGATAGATATATAGATAGATAGAGAATGTAATAAAATAGTGATTTTGATCATTTAAAAAAAAAATGTTGAAAAACCACTACAAACCGTAAAATCCAAGTTAAAGTGATATTACACTAAATCCCTAAAATATAAACTACAGAAAACAGAAATGATGGGCATTCAAAGCCAAACGTCATGTTCATTCTGTCTTATTAGCAAACTTCATGGCCTGTTTATCTGTTGCGAAATACTCTAAAAATCAAATCTCTATATTGAGACCATTAAGTACAGTATTCGTGTTTTTAGCCTACAAATTCAAAATGTCTCTACTGAGCCGATTACCTCTCCAATCTGGTCTCAAAATACTGATGCCCATGTACTTTAATCCTACGGAATTTTTACTGTGTATTTTCTTAAAAGGTTTGGCGATATGGCTGGTTTTTAACTCTTTGGAAGTATTTCAAATAGTCTACTAAAATTTGATCCCAAATGTCTCATTTCCGGTGACTCATACTGTAGGACTTGCTGACACTCCAATAAATATACTGTGTAGCTAGTTCCGCAAATAATAAAATGTTTAATCTTAAAAAAAAAATCAGTACCATCTGATTTGAAAGTATCGGTTGGAGCTACTCCAACCACAAACTTTACATTTTTAATAATCCTTGTGGTATGGAACATAGCCAATGTGTGTTTGCGGTTTTTTTCCGGCTAACATTTGCATCAAGGACACTAGGGAGAGATAAACAGTTTCACATTTGAGACACTTTAAAAAAAAAAAAAAATGCATGGATTTTTAAGGATAAAATTAACTACAATGTTATAATCGCTTAAAACATCCCCCCCCCCTTATTTTTTGTATCCGTCTGATATCATGACCTGCCTTATTATATTCTTCAACCGTGGACAGCAGCCAGCACCCATTACCTAGACCTGGTTTTCACAAAAAACTTCTCTCTCTGATTTCTCCCTTTCCTCCCGCTGACCATCACCTCATCTCATTTCTCTCTCTCGCTTTTCCCCTTCTCCATTTCCATCTACCCCTCATTTCTGTAGAAACCCGCGCTCTATTAACCTACAGTACCAGCCTTTGATTCCACTTTTCGCTCCTCCCTCTCCTCTCTCAGTTCTGCTCCAGACCCGGACAACCTGGTCAGGAACTACAACTCTGCCCTATCCTCCTCTCTTGATCTACATGCCCCGCTATCTCTCTGCCATTCTCACCCTTCCAACCCCAGACCCTGGCTAAATTTCCACATGTGCATGCTGCGTTCCTCCACTCATTCCTCTGAACGCCTCTGGAGGAAATCTCACACTCTTGCAGACTTCCTTCACTACAAATGTATACTATCCTGTTTCAACTCTGCCCTCTCTCAGGCTAAACAAACCTACTTTTCTTCAATAATCACGCACAAGTCTAACCCACGCCAACTCTTCTCTGTCTTTGACTCTACTCAAACCACCCTCAGCTACCTCTTCTTCCTCCATCTCAGAACTTTGTTGACTATTTTAAGGAAAAGGTGGAATCCATGCGTCAGAACATCCCCTCTGTTTCCTCCTCCCATCCTACACCACTTCATAACTCTCCTCCTGCCTTCCTTGACTCTTTTTCCGCTATCTCAGAGAAGGATGTGTCACTGCTGATCTCTTCTCCCTCTACCTGGTAGAGTCTACCACTTGCCCGCTTGACCCCATTCCCACCAATCTCCTAAAACCTCTTGCTCCTACTATAATCCCTACGCTCACACACATTTTTAACTCCTCCCTCTACTCTGGTACCTTTCCCTCCTCCTTCAAAACATACAACAGTTATACCATTACTCAGAAAACAGCAAGATTGACCCTACCTGTCTTTCTAACTATCGACCTGTCTCCCTCCTGCCTTTTGCCTCCAAACTCCTTGAACGTCTTGTATTCTCTCGCTTGCTCCACTTTCTCAACACCTATTCTCTCCTAGACCCTCTACAATCTGGCTTCCGCACTGCTCACTCGACTGAAACAGCCCTCACTAAAATAACTAATGACCTCCATGCTGCCAAAGACAGAGGTCATTACACTCTGCTCATATTACTCGACCTCTCTGCAGCATTTGACACCGTGGACCACCATCTTCTCCTTCACATTCTCCATACTCTTGGTATTCGGAACAAAGCCCTATCCTGGATCTTCCGTTACCTCTCCCATCATACTTTCAGTGTTTCTTCTGCTAACACCTCCTCCATCGATCTCTCTGTGGGGGTACCCAAGGGCTCTAGACTTTCTCTAGGTGACCTAATCCCATCTCTTGGGTTTAAATATCACCTCTATACTGATGACACACAAATTTACTTTTCAACCCCTGGCCTTACACGTGCTGTACAGTCCAAAGTTTCTGAATGTCCCTCTGCGATATCATCCTGAATGGCCCTCCGCCGACTTAAATTTAACATGGCAAAAACAGAGCTCCTCATACTTCCTCCCAAACCTGGCCCTACTACCTCCTTCCACATTACTGTTGGAAGTACTATCATTCACCCAAGCCCAAGCCCAGTAACCCAAGCACGCTGCCGAGGTGTCACACTCGACTCCTCTCTCACACTCGACTCCTCTCTCACATTCAAAACGTTTCTAAAACCTGTCGCTTTTTCCTCCGCAATATTACAAAGATACGCCCTTTCCTCTGTTATTCGATTGCTAAAACTCTGACTCAGGCCCTCATTCTCTCCCGTCTCGATTACTGTAACCTCCTGCTGTTCAGCCTTCCTGCCTCTCACCTGTCTCCGCTACAATCTATCCTAAACGCTGCTGCCAGAATCACTCTACTCTTTCCTAAATCTGTCTCAGCGTCTCCCCTGCTGAAATCACTCTCCTGGCTTCCTATCGAATCCCATACTCAATTCTCCTCCTCACTTTTAAAGCTTTACACTCTTCTGCCCCTCCTAACATCTCAGCCCTATTTTCTCACTATGCACCATCCAGACTCTTGCGTTCTGCTCAAGGATGTCTTCTCTCTACCCACTTTGTACCTAAAGCCCTCTCCCGCATTAAACCTCTCACTGACTGCCCCACACTTCTGGAATGCCCTTCCCCTCAGTACCCGACTAGCACCTTCTCTATCCACTTTTAAGACCCACCTTAAGACACACTTGCTTAAAGAAGCATATGAGTAACACCGTGGCTAATACTATACACATGATACATAAAGCTTAGCACCCTGCAGACGCACTTACCAGAATGCCCTCCTACTGTCTCTGTACGTTCTTCCTACCTACCAATTAGATTGTAAACTCTTTGGAGCAGGAACTCCTCTTCCGAAATGTTACCTTTATATTCCCATGACCTATTACTTGTTTTATTTGTTTTATATTATTGTCACGTGTATTACTACTGTGAAGCGCTATGTACATTAATTAATGGCGCTATATAAATAAAGACATACATACTGTACATACATTCTGTATTAAAAATGATACCCTGTTCAAAAACTTCCTCTCTCCTTTTGGCGTGAAGTAGATCACTATTTCATTGATTTCCTGGCAAAAGCTAAATTTACTTCCTATTTCTTATATGTTTTATCAATACATTAATGTTTTTAACCTTCTGCTTGAAATAAAAAATAAAATAAAAAAGGCTTGTTTCCTAGAGACCTAGACAAATTCCTATTTAAATGGCTGGTACTAGCCACAGGATATGTTATAATAATGGTCCACTTCTTTAAAACATGTTTTCAGATTTATATAAAGCTGTCTTAATACGGCAGGCATAAGCTTATAGCGGTCCATGTTAAAATGGACAAGGATTAAAAGGTGATACGATGTGCTCATTTGCATGTTATTTCCCAGAATCCCTGGCTGCAGTGGAAGCATTGTATGAGATAATGGGGAAATGCAGGGATGCAGACCTGTCTGAAACATGTGAATGTGCTCACACGGGGTATTTTTATTTGCTGTACACTGTTTGGTGGAGGGTTTTTGTCACCATAACATATTTTGTGTGTCCAGATTTATATTAAAATCCTCAGCAATAAAAAATATATGTAAATCTAAAAACTCATATCTATACTTCGAATGAAGAATGAGACTTTTGTCATTACAATTCAAATATTTGATAAAATCATCCAGCACCTGTCTCACCCCTCCAAGCTAAAATTACGATGTCAAATCTACGCCAAAGCACCAGGTTTACAAAGAGTGGGTTATTATATGTATATCTTTATTTATATAGAGCCATTAATGTACGTAGCGCATCACAGCAGTAATACATGTGACAATCATATAAAATAACAAATAATACAAATAACAGGTCATGGGAATAAGTGCTTCAGACATAAAAAGTGACCTTTAGGTGTCAGGAATCAGGGCACACGCCGCCCTCGGCGCTGCCCTTCCTTACCTGTGCCGCTGGCTGCGGTCTCCTCTGCCCCTGCTCTGCATTGCGGGCCGTTCCTCCGCCCCCCCGCGGCTCTCACGCACGCCGCCGACGCTACTGCTGGACACGCGCCCGCTTCCCTTACAGGGCGCGCGCCTCTCAACTTAATTTATGCACTGCACAGGCCGTGTAGCTCTGCCCCCCGGCCGTCCCAGCTCTCAGGCTCACGCCCTTCTACTGTTCACCTGCAGCAAACCAGGCCATTAACCCCTGCCCTATCACAAAGGGCTCCTGGGCGCACCTCTGCCCCTTCCTCCTATTGGTCCTCCTCACTTTATTACCCCTGTGATTCCTCTCCAACCTCGCTCTGCATAGTTCGTCTGCCTAGTGCTGTTGGATACTGTGCCTAGCTCTCTCTCTATTTCAGCTTTGTTACCGAACCTACCCACTCTGGCTCTACGACTCCGGCTTCCACTCGACCACGCTTACCTCTCGGACCCCCTCGAACTCGGCACTTGGACCTCTACTACCCGGAACTCTGTTACCCTCGACCCTTGGCTTCGGACCCTACTACGGCACCTTCTCTATGCCCGGATCTGGCAAGTAACACTATCTACCTTGGTACCCATGGCCTTGGCCACGCTACCCAATCCACACTCCGGGCACGCTCTCACTACTGCGGGTACGTGGTTACTCACTCTCCACCTCAGTATTGGGGGTTAGTCTGGTCTGCGGGCAGAACAGCGTGACATTATGCAGAGCCCAACCGACGCAGACCCCCCCTGGACATGAACCAAATACTGACGGCCCTGGCACAACACTGTCAGACTCTTGGAGATAAAGTAGCCACTCTCACGCAACAACTTTCTAACCTTACACTCCAGGAGATTCCCCCAGAGTACCACGCACCCCGCACCTAACCCCGGCCATTCGTGAAGGGGCTACCGCCTCGGAACCAAAGATGCCTGCACCTAAACCATACTCCGGAGACACACATGCTTGTCGAGGGTTCCTGACCCAATGTGAGATCCAATTTGAACTGACCCCTAGTCACTTCAACTCTGACCGCTCCAAGGTGGGCTACATTTTTTTCTCTTTTGACAGGAAGCGCCCTGGCCTGGGCTTCCCCCATCTGGGACGTACGGACTGAGCTTACCACTGATTACCCCCGCTTCAAGAGGGAATTCCAACATTGTTCAACACTCCGTCTCGCTCAGATACTGCAGCCTCTGCCTTGATGTACATGGCCCAGGGTTGTAGGTCTGTAGCGAAATACACCTTAGAATTTCGGACCATCGCGGCGGAGATTCGGTGGAACGAGGAGGCTCTGATTGCTGTGTTCTGGCAGGGGTTGTCCGAGCCTGTGAAGGATGAACTCGCAACTCAACCTCGACCAGAGACCCTGGAGGACTTGATTTTCCTGTGTATTCGGGTTAACCAGCGCCTGCAACAGAGACGACACGAACGCCAGGGTCCCTGGTTTGTCACCCCTGTATCATTTCCGGTTCCTTCCATGTCTTTCAGGAATCCCCCGGCTATCTTACCACCTCCAGATACTTCCGAACCAATGCAGATTGGCAGTCAGCAACTTCGGGGTGCGGAGAGGACTAGTTGAAGGAACGAGGGCCTCTGCTTTTACTGTGGATCCTCAGAACATCAAGTACGCGCTTGTCCTCTGAGGCCGGGAAACGAAGATACCTAGTGAGTAATGTGGGGCTCACCCTGGGTACGATCTCTTCTTGCCTCCTTTCCAAGGAAGAATTTCCCAAGAGGATTATGTTACCGATTACCCTGGAGGGTACAGATTTCCATGTTTCGGGATCGCGAGGGAATTTCATAGACCAGAAGTTTGCTAGCTTGAACAACATTCCCATGATCGAGAAGGTCACCCATAGGCTTAGAGGCCATCGACGGACGCCCTCTACAGCCGGCCTTCATCTCGCTGGAGACCCCTCTACTTACCTTGTCCACGAAGGACGGTCATTGCGAACGCCTCTCGTTCGATGTTTTTCACTCCCCATGGTCCAAGTTATCCTCGGCCTGCCCTGGTTACAGAGGCACAACCCGCGCATTGATTGGACGGATCAGTTACCCATCCACTGGCAACCCTCCTCGGAACAAGGCAGTTCCGCTACCCTCCATGCCGGCTTGGAGATACCTCCCACTCTTCCCTCTTCTCTTCCTGAGACATACGCGGACTTCCGGGACGTCTTCAGTAAGACCTACTCTGACCTCTTAGCTCCGCATCGCCCGTACGACTGCCCCATCGATCTGGTTCCAGGGACGATCTTGCCCAAATCCAAGACTTACCCTCCGTCTGTCCCTGAGACCACCGCCATGGCGGACTACATTCAGGAGAATCTCCAGAAAGGTTTTATACGGCACTCTACCTCCCCTGCCGGCGCGGGGTTCTTCGTGAAAAAGAAAGACGGTATGCTCAGACCTTGTATTGATTACAGAGGTCTTAACCGCATAACAGTCAAAAATCGCTACCCGCTCCCTCTCATCTCTGAGTTGTTTAACAGACTACAAGGGTCCACCATTTTTTCTAAGCTCGATCTTAGGGGGGCTTTCAACCTCATCCGCATTCGTGAGGGGGACGAGTGGAAGACCGCATTTAACACTCGCAGCGGGCACTATGAGTACCTGGTTATGCCCTTGGCCTTTGCAATGCCCCAGCTGTTTTCCAGGACTTTATGAACGAGGTCTTCCGGGACGTACTTAATGTTTTCGTGATCATCTATTTAGACGACATTCTTATCTTTTTCAAGACACTTCAAGAGCATGTATTACACACTAGGCTCGTCCTCGCCCGCCTTCGCCTCAATCACCTCTATGCCAAACTTGAGAAATGTCTTTTCCACCAGAGGTCCACAGCCTTCCTAGGTAACATTATCTCCGACAAGGGCTTCAGCATGGATCCGTAGAAACTGAAGGCCATACTGGAATGGCCCCAGCCGACGACGCAAAAAGCTATTCAACGCATTCTCGGATTCTCCAATTATTACAGGAAGTTCATTTGGGATTTTTCCTCCATAGTGGCTCCCATTACTGATCTCACCAAAAAAGGAGCCGACCCCTCCATTTGGTCGCCCGAAGCTTCTACTGCTTTCGAGACCCTCAAACGTACCTTCGTTTCCGCACCTATCCTTCGTCATCTGGACACTTCTCTCCCTTTCATACTCTAGGTGGACGCTTCGGAGTCTGGAGCCGGGGCGGTACTCTCCCAAAGAACGGGACCTCAAGACAAATTACACCCATGCGGGTTTTTCCTCAAAGAAATTTTCTCCTGCCGAGAAAAACGATGATGTCGGTAACAGAGAGCTATTGGCCATCAAGATGGCCCTTCAAGAATGGCGACACCTTCTCGAGGGCACTCGGGTACCCATTTCCATCCTTACGGATCATAAAAACTTGTTATATATTGAAGGAGCCCACCGGCTGGGGTCGCGTCAGGCCCGCGGGCACTATTCTTCTCGAGGTTCAATTACGTTCTTTCCTATATACTCGGGACCAAGAATGTTAAGGCCAATGCCCTGTCTCGGCAATTCTCCCCAGAGGAGAGGTCGGAAGAGATCCCTGAAACCATTCTACCGGCCAAATTTATAATTTCTGCTACCTCATTTGATATCCTGGACAAGATCATCAAAGCTCAATCTCAGATTCCCAGAGGCTTAGACGTTCCGGAGGGTACTTTGTACGCACCGCCACATTCTCTTTTAACATCTCTGATTATTTGTTAATTTTTATCCTCCATTACCTGTGAAGTCTCTCCTCCTGCATCTTACTATGCCCTCCCTACTGCTTTTTCTGTTTACTCACTCCTTTGTGAATGTCTGTTCTCTCCAATTTCCCCACTCCACCATTATTTATACACCCCTCTCCCAAGAACTTCTATACCCCTCAATAAAAAACACCCACACAAATCCTATATTCACACCCTCTATCTACTCCTTCCCACTGCTGGGGATTTTTGGCGCGAAAATAAGAAACACAGGTAGGGTATAAAAAGAACTGTTTGTGAGCTATTGCCATACTCCTTGATAAAGTGTACAGCCGTACACGAAACGCGTAGGAGGGTGCTCTCCTCCGTTTGTTATATGGAATTTTATCAATAAAGTATTTTCCTTCACCCTGGGACCCACTTCATTGGATTGTGCACCAGTTCTCTCTTCTACAGTTGACTACTACCACTTGGCTGCACATCCCACAGGACTTTGGAACAAGGCGGTATGGGAGTATTTTTATTCTGTTGGAGCAGGGATTTCCTTTCCTATTGTCTGATTTTGCTGCATTATAATTCCCTGTACTTGGCGCTATATATATATATATATATATATATACAAATATAGCTGTTTGCTCATCTGCATGTCTTAGGCAGGTCTGCAACCCCGCCTTTCCCCATTATCACCCATGACATGCAAATGAGCACACAGTGTCACTTTTTGCCTCAATAACCATGTTTAACATGGTTCCCTATAGGCTTAAGCTTGCTGCATGGTCACAGCTTTGAGCACAGCCAGGGTTAAGGTGCATACCCAGAAAACCACCCACAGACAGCTGTTTCGACCTTGATGGGTCTCATCAGTGTGGGGTTGATTTTACTGGGAATGCAAGAGAGGCTATGGGATAGGCTAAACCATAATACTGAGTTAAGTTATGGTGAGTAAAAAAAGTGACAAAAACCCTCCACAGGAAAGCAAATATGCAAATATAGCTGTATGCTCATCTGCATGTCTTAGGCAGGTCTGCAACCCCGTATATATATATATATATATATATATATATATATATATATATATATATATATATATATATATATATATATATATATATATATATATATATATATATATATATATGTGGATTTAACATCGTGGCGAGCTCCTATTGGCCCAAGAAGCACACGTTTAGTACTAGGTGGCGAGTAGATATTTTTGTTCGGCGAGTAGATTTTTTTGGTGATTTGTCGACCACTGTGTATGTATGTATGTATGTATGTATGTATGTATGTATGTATGTATGTATGTATGTATGTATGTATATATATATATATATATATATATATATATATACATATACATATACATACACATACACACACACACACACACAATACAATCTTGCCATTTTCCCACAAAAAGTTTTTTGCAATCCTGCCTTTCAATTGCCACATACTAACTATAATATAAACATGGAATCTACATTGTACGCGCACACACTCCCTCGCCTGCCTGCCTCTCTCCCCTATCCTCTCTCTATCCTCCCCCTGCCCATCCTCTCTTTCGTCCCCCTGCCACATCCCCTCTCTACCCAATCATCTCTCTCTCCCCTCATATAGACACCTCATGCATGCCCCATGTACACACACACACACACGTCATGCACGCCCCATGTACACACACACACACACACACACACACCATGCACGCCTCATGTACACACACACATACACACACATCATGCATGCCCCATATGTACACACACGTGCCCCATGTACACACACACACATACAGACATGTCCTGCACGCCCCATTTATACACACACACACACATCATGCACGCCCCATTTGCACACACACGGACATGTCATGCAAGCCCCATGTACAGACACGTCATGCACGCACCATGTACACACACGCACGCACCATGTACACACACGCACGCACCATGTACACACACACACAGACATGTCCTGCACGCCTCATGTATATACGCACACGTCATGCACGCCCCTTGTATACACACACACAATGCACGCACCATGTACACACACACGTCATGTACATACACACATCATGCACGCCCCATGTACAGACACACAACACGTCAGACACGCCCCATGTACACACACACACCAACCATGCAACATTAGTGTAACACACACATACCATATACACATTTATATTCAACATTTACAAAATCTACATATACAACATATACATGCACATTATGAATATAACGCACATCTACTATATATTTGTGAAATCACTGTATGTCTGCGTCCCAAGGGTCAATCGCATTGGACCTTGGCCCTGTCACTCCGGCTCAGGCCATGCCCGCCCCCGCACACCTCTCATTGGCCTACGTCCAACACCAATGCCACACTGTCCCACCCCTCACTGACTCTCATTGGCCTGCGTCCAATGCCCGCCCCCGCACACCTCTCATTGGCCTGCGTCCAACACCAATGCCCTAATACAGTGTTTCCCAAACTGTGCGCCGCGGCGCCCTGGTGCGCCGCGGCTTGGCTAGAGGGGCGCCGCGATCAGGGCCGCCAGCAGCGGGAAACAAGGGCTGCTAGCTCATTTAAAAAAAAAAAAAAAAAACCTCTGAGGGGAAGCAGAGGAGCGGTCACGTGACCGCTCCCATCCAATGGGACTGCAGCCTGCCCGGCATTGCAACTTCAGTGCCCGGCATTGCAACTACAAAGCCACCAGACAGGTAGGTGTGTGTGTGTCTGTGTGTGTGGTGTGTGTGGTGTGTGTGGTGTGTGTGTGTGTGGTGTGTGTGTGGTGTGTGTGTGGTGTGTGTGTGGTGTGTGTGTGGTGTGTGTGTGTGTGTAAAACGGGCTGCAGGGTGTGTGTGTGTATATATGTATATATGTGTGGTGTGTGTGTGTATATATGTGTGGTGTGTGTGTGTGTGTGTGTGTGTGTGTGTGTGGTGTATGTGTGTGTGTGTGTGTGTGTGTGTGTGTGTGTGTATATATATATATATATATGTGTGGTGTGTGTGTATATATGTGTAGGGTGTGTGTATATATATATATATATGTATATATATATATATATATATATATATATATATATATATATATATGTATATATGTGTGTGTGTGTGTGAATATATTTATCAAAGTTGCACAATGTTAATAATTTATTCTCACATGTCTTTTTTTTTTAAATGTTTAAAATATTATATAATATACACACACACACACACACAGCTACCAAGTGACAAACACACACAGTGATACCCGCCTCCCAAGCGCGCTTGCTGTCTCCTCTGCCAGGACAGCAAAAAGCTCCTGGTAGAGCGAGCGGCAGCAAGCAAGAGCGAGCAGCAGCACCTAAGCGCTTACTATGTCCCAGGCCGGAGGAACTATAGCCGCGTTGATTACAGATGCAGGGGCTTTGTGCTTCTGTTCAGCCCGGCTCAGCGACGCTGAGCTGCCTACGCTGAGAGAGGGAGGCCCGGCGCTCACGCTGGAGGAGCAGCACCGGGAGACAGATGTCTCCCAGCAGCACTGCAGCGTCACCCCCCCCCCCTCCCTCCCCGCAGCACACCGGCCCTCCCCCCACGTGGCACAGGCCCCCGCAGCACTGACCTCCCCCGTGCAGGGACCGGGCCGTTCAGCCATACCCTCCCCCACCCCCCGTATCTGTGTGTATTTATTTGTGTGTGTGTGTGTATCTGCATCAGTGTGTGTGTATCTGTGTGTATTTATTTGTGTGTGTGTGTGTATTTATTTGTGTGTGTATTTGTGTGTGTATTTGTGTGTGTGTGTGTGTGTGTGTGTATTTATGTGTGTATTTATTTGTGTGTGTCTGAGAGAGAGAGTGAGGTCAGAGAGAGAGAGAGAGAGAGAGAGAGAGAGAGAGAGAGAGTGAGGTCAGAGAGAGAGAGAGAGTGAGGTCAGAGAGAGAGAGAGAGAGTGAGGTCATAGAGAGAGAGAGAGTGAGGTCATAGAGAGTGAGGTCAGAGAGAGAGAGAGAGAGGGGGGTCAGAGAGAGAGTGAGGTCAGAGAGAGAGAGAGAGTGAGGTCAGAGAGAGAGAGAGAGAGTGAGGTCAGAGAGAGAGAGTGAGGTCAGAGAGAGAGAGAGAGAGTGAGGTCAGAGAGAGAGAGAGAGAGTGAGGTCAGAGAGAGAGAGAGTGAAGTCAGAGAGAGAGAGAGTGAGGTCAGGGAGAGAGAGAGTGAGGTCAGAGAGAGAGAGTGAGGTCAGAGAGAGAGAGAGAGAGAGTGAGGTCAGAGAGAGAGAGAGTGAGGTCAGAGAGAGAGAGAGAGAGAGAGAGAGAGTCAGAGAGAGAGAGAGAGAGAGAGAGAGAGGTCAGAGAGAGAGAGAGAGAGAGTGAGGTCAGAGAGAGAGAGAGAGAGAGAGAGAGAGAGAGAGAGAGAGAGAGAGAGAGAGAGAGAGAGAGGTCAGAGAGAGAGAGTGAGGTCAGAGAGAGAGAGTGAGGTCAGAGAGAGAGAGAGTGAGGTCAGAGAGAGAGAGAGTGAGGTCAGAGAGAGAGAGTGTGAGGTCAGAGAGAGAGGGAGGTCAGAGAGAATGTGAGGTCAGAGAGAGTGTGAGGTCAGAGAGAGTGTGAGGTCAGAGAGAGAGAGAGTGTGAGGTCAGAGAGAGTGTGAGGTCAGAGAGAGAGAGAGAGAGAGAGAGAGAGAGGGAGGGAGGTCAGAGAGAATGTGAGGTCAGAGGTCAGAGAGAGAGAGAGTGTGAGGTCAGAGAGAGAGAGAGTGTGAGGTCAGAGAGAGAGAGTGTGAGGTCAGAGAGAGAGAGTTCTGAGAGAGAGAGTGAGGAGAGAGAGTGAGGTCAGAGAGAGAGAGTGCGGTCAGAGAGAGGTCAGAGAGAGAGAGAGTGAGGTCAGAGAGTTAGAGTGTGTGAGAGAGAGTTAGAGTGTGTGAGAGAGAGTGAGAGTGTCTGAGAGAGACACCAACTGCGCACTGCAACTGTTAGGTATGTTTGTACACCTATGTATGTATGTACACCTTTGTTTTTACTTTGGGCGCCGCGTAAAAATCCTGATCGCCTTGGGGAGCCTTGAAAAAATTCTGATTGCCTTGGGGAGCCTTGAACCGAAAAAGTTTGGGAACCACTGCCCTAATACTTCCACACTGTCCCACCCCTCACTGAGTTTTGGGAACGCTTTGCTTTTGCAACACCTAATCCTCTAATCCTCAACCTGCTCTGGGGCCACGCTTCACAGCTATCAAAACCTTTACGTCTGCTACCACAGACTGCCGAATCAGGTACAGAATCTACACACAACGCACAAACACAGCACACACACACATTCACACAACACCAAACACTGCAGACTGCCTCTTCAAACCCCCCTCCCCTCCACGCCACACATCTCCCTCCCGCAACCGGACCGCGAGGCCGCGGCCTCCACTCACACACCATGGCAACGATGTCCCTCCCCCTATCCCGCCACCTCACACAGTGTAGCTCCCGCGAACCGCACAGCACGCCTCATCTCCTGCACCTCACACAGCTCCCTACCGCAACCAGACCGCGAGGCCCCCTACCCCGCTACACCATGCCACCAATGTCCCTCCCCCTATCCCGCTAGCTCACACAGTGTAGCTCCCGCGAACCGCACAGCACGCCTCACATCTCCTGCACCTCACACATCTCCCTACCGCAACCAGACCGGAAGGCCCCCTATCCCGCTACACCATGCCACCAATGTCCCTCCCCCTATCCCGCTAGCTCACACAGTGTAGCTCCCGCGAACCGCACAGCACGCCTCACATCTCCTGCACCTCACACAGCTCCCTACCGCAACCAGACCGCGAGGCCCCCTACCCCGCTACACCATGCCACCAATGTCCCTCCCCCTATCCCGCTACCTCACACAGTGTAGCTCCCGCTACACACCACTCCCTCCCGCTCCATTCCCTCCCCGGCGGGGGAACAGGCAGGCTGCCACGCGGCGCCTAAGATGGCGGACCCCCTTCCTCCCTCGCGCTCCATTCCCTCCCGCTTCACTCACCACCCTCCCGCTCCATTCCCTCGCGCTCCACTCACCACTCCCTCCCGCTACACACCACTCCCTCCCGCTACACACCACTCCCTCCCGCTACACACCACTCCCTCCCGCTACACACCACTCCCTCCCGCTACACACCACTCCCTCCCGCTACACACCACTCCCTCCCGCTACACACCACTCCCTCCCGCTACACTCACCTCCCTCCCCGGCGGGGGAACAGGCTGCCACGCGGCGCGTAAGATGGCGGACCCCCTTCCTCCCTCGCGCTACATTCCCTCCCGCTCCACTCACCTCCCTCCCGCTCCACTCAGCTCCCTCCCCGGCGTGGGAACAGGCTGCCACGCGGCGCGTAAGATGGCGGACCCCCTTCCTCCCTCGCGGCGCCGAGTGAGAAGATGGCGGCGGCCGGAAGTACAGGTAGGTGTCGCGCGCGTGTGTGTGTGTGACACTGCCCCCCCTCCTGTCCACTGCCCCCCCTCCTGTCCACAGCCCCCCCCCTCCTGTCCACAGCCCCCCCCCCCTCCTGTCCACAGCCCCCCCCCCCTCCTGTCCACAGCCCCACCCCTCCTGTCCACTGCCCCCCCTCTCCTGTCCACTGCCCCCCCTCTCCTGTCCACTGCCCCCCCTCTCCTGTCCACTGCCCCCCCTCTCCTGTCCACTGCCCCCCCCCTCCTGTCCACTGCCCCCCCCCCTCCTGTCCACTGCCCCCCCCCTCCTGTCCACTGCCCACCCCCTCCTGTCCACTGCCCACCCCCTCCTGTCCACTGTCCACTGCCCCCCCCTCCTGTCCACTGTCCACCCCCTCCTGTCCACTGTCCACTGCCCCCCCCTCCTGTCCACTGTCCACCCCCTCCTGTCCACTGTCCACTGCCCCCCCTACTGTCCACTGCCCCCCCTACTGTCCACTGCCCCCCCCCTTCCTGTCCACTGCCCCCCCCCCCCTTCCTGTCCACTGCCCCCCCCTCCTGTCCACTGCCCCCCCCTCCTGTCCACTGCCCCCCCCCCTCCTGTCCACTGCCCCCCCTCCTGTCCACTGCCCCCCCCCCTCCTGTCCACTGCCCCCCCCCTCCTGTCCACTGCCCACCCCCTCCTGTCCACTGTCCACTGCCCGCCCCTCCTGTCCACTGTCCACCCCCTCCTGTCCACTGTCCACTGCCCCCCCCTCCTGTCCACTGTCCACCCCCTCCTGTCCACTGTCCACTGCCCCCCCTACTGTCCACTGCCCCCCCTACTGTCCACTGCCCCCCCCCCTTCCTGTCCACTGCCCCCCCCCCTTCCTGTCCACTGCCCCCCCCTCCTGTCCACTGCCCCCCCCCCCTCCTGTCCACTGCCCCCCCTCCTGTCCACTGCCCCCCCCCCTCCTGTCCACTGCCCCCCCCCCTCCTGTCCACTGCCCCCCCCCCTCCTGTCCACCGCCCCCCCCCTCCTGTCCACTGCCCCCCCCTCCTGTCCACCGCCCCCCCCCCTCCTGTCCACCGCCCCCCCCCCACCGCCCCCCTTCCCACCGCCCCCCCCCCACCGCCCCCCTTCCCACCGCCCCCCCCCCTTCCCACCGCGCCCCCCCCCTTCCCACCGCCCCTTCCCACCGCCCCCCCCCTTCCCACCGCCCCCCCCCTTCCCACCGCCCCTTCCCACCGCCCCTTCCCACCGCCCCTTCCCACCGCCCCCCCCTTCCCACCGCCCCCCCCTTCCCACCGCCCCTTCCCACCGCCCCCCCCCTTCCCACCGCCCCTTCCCACCGCCCCCCCTTCCCACCGCCCCTTCCCACCGCCCCCCCCCTTCCCACCGCCCCTTCCCACCGCCTCCCCACCCCCTTCCCACCCCCTTCCCACCGCCTCCCCACCCCCTTCCCACCCCCTTCCCACCCCCTTCCCACCGCCTCCCCACCGCCTCCCCCCCCCCTTCCCACCGCCTCCCCCCCCCCCTTCCCTTTCCCCCCCCTCCGCTCCCCTTTCCCCCCCCTCCGCTCCCCTTTCCCCCCCCTCCGCTCCCCTTTCCCCCCCCTCCGCTCCCCTTTCCCCCCCCTCCGCTCCCCTTTCCCCCCCCTCCGCTCCCCTTTCCCCCCCCCTCCGCTCCCCTTTCCCCCCCCTCCGCTCCCCTTTCCCCCCCCTCCGCTCCCCTTTCCCCCCCTCCGCTCCCCTTTCCCCCCCCTCCGCTCCCCTTTCCCCCCCCTCCGCTCCCCTTTCCCCCCCCTCCGCTCCCCTTTCCCCCCCCTCCGCTCCCCTTTCCCCCCCCTCCGCTCCCCTTTCCCCCTCCTCCGCTCCCCTTTCCCCCCCCTCCGCTCCCCTTTCCCCCCCCTCCGCTCCCCTTTCCCCCCCCTCCGCTCCCCTTTCCCCCCCCTCCGCTCCCCTTTCCCCCCCCTCCGCTCCCCTTTCCCCCCCCTCCGCTCCACCCCTGCACCCCCCTCCCCTCCACCCCCCTCCCCTCCCACCCCTTCCTCTAACCCTTCCCCCCCCCGCTCCTCTAACCCTTCCCCCCCCGCTCCTCTAACCCTTCCCCCCTCCTCCACCCCTTGCCCCCCTCCTCCACCCCTTGCCCCCCTCCTCCACCCCTTGCCCCCCTCCTCCACCCCTTGCCCCCCTCCTCCACCCCTTGCCCCCCTCCTCCACCCCTTGCCCCCCTCCTCCACCCCTTGCCCCCCTCCTCCACCCCTTGCCCCCCTCCTCCACCCCTTGCCCCCCTCCTCCACCCCTTGCCCCCCTCCTCCACCCCTTGCCCCCCTCCTCCACCCCTTGCCCCCCTCCTCCACCCCTTGCCCCCCTCCTCCACCCCTTGCCCCCCTCCTCCACCCCTTGCCCCCCTCCTCCACCCCTTGCCCCCCTCCTCCACCCCTTGCCCCCCTCCTCCACCCCTTGCCCCCCTCCTCCTCCACCCCTTGCCCCCCTCCTCCACCCCTTGCCCCCCTCCTCCACCCCTTGCCCCCCTCCTCCACCCCTTGCCCCCCTCCTCCACCCCTTGCCCCCCTCCTCCACCCCTTGCCCCCCTCCTCCACCCCTTGCCCCCCTCCTCCACCCCTTGCCCCCCTCCTCCACCCCTTGCCCCCCTCCTCCACCCCTTGCCCCCCTCCTCCACCCCTTGCCCCCCTCCTCCACCCCTTGCCCCCCTCCTCCACCCCTTGCCCCCCTCCTCCACCCCTTGCCCCCCTCCTCCACCCCTTGCCCCCCTCCTCCACCCCTTGCCCCCCTCCTCCACCCCTTGCCCCCCTCCTCCACCCCTTGCCCCCCTCCTCCACCCCTTGCCCCCCTCCTCCACCCCTTGCCCCCCTCCTCCACCCCTTGCCCCCCTCCTCCACCCCTTGCCCCCCTCCTCCACCCCTTGCCCCCCTCCACCACCCCCTCCTCCCCTTCCCGCCGCCCTTCGCCTTCCTGCCCGCCTTACCGCCTCCCCACCCCCGCCTCTGCCTTTCACCCGCCCTTACTCCGGCCGCCTCTGCCTTTCACCCACCGCCTCACAGCCGCTGCACGCACTCAACAGACACCCGCCACACTCGACACATACCTGCCGCCACACACACCTGCTGCCTCCCGCCCCTACGCACCGACATCACTGTCCCACCGCCTCACACCCTAGCAGGACCCCCACGCACAGACAGCACTCACAACCCACGCGCCACCCGCCGCCTCACACCCTAGCAGGATCCCCACTCACAGACAGCACTCACAACCCACGCGCCACCCGCCGCCTCACACCCTAGCAGGACCCCCACTCACAGACAGCACTCACAACCCACGCGCCACCCGCCGCCTCACACCCTAGCAGGACCCACACTCACAGACAGCACTCACAACCCACGCACCACCCGCCGCCTCACACCCTAGCAGGACCCCCACTCGCAGAAAGCACTCACAACCCACGCGCCACCCGCCGCCTCACACCCTAGCAGGAGACACGCCTCACATTTTTACATCACTTATGGCACCAAAATATACATTGTACTGTGGTGTGGTTACAATAAACCATTTTTATACAACATCGTATTACATTTTCTTCCATCTTTCTTTTCAATATTATTATCCAACCTTTACAACAAATACTCACCTATTGTTCCACAATTTATAAATAATACTACCTATTACGCATTTACATCCCGGGCAACGCCGGGTCTCTCAGCTAGTATACACTATAAATACACACAGAGACTTGCG
Organism: Ascaphus truei; assembly: GCF_040206685.1. Taxonomy (NCBI): domain Eukaryota; kingdom Metazoa; phylum Chordata; class Amphibia; order Anura; family Ascaphidae; genus Ascaphus; species Ascaphus truei. The sequence goes on along the minus strand of NC_134492.1, from coordinate 39,126,430 downwards.
TGTTATGAGAGCTCTGCAGCGCCATCTGCTGTTTCAGAAACTATAGTGTTAAGGCATCCGGGCAGCCCTGCTCTGCTCATCCCGGCCCAAACCAGAACATTCTGAGAACGGGCCCGGGGGCCTGATTGAACCAGGTGGCGGGCTGTGTTTGGACATCCCTGTCTTGCATGAATCTCCTAAGATTCTTAGGACCTGCACAGTGTAATACAATCTGTCCATAGGTACGATATCATTCCCCTAATCCCACCATCACTCTTTGGTGGATTCACTAAAGGTTGATAATTGGAAACAATTGGCGCCAATGGGTCATAGTTATTTTTAATAGCAATGTATCCAAATAAAAAAAATATTATTTATGTGCTATTAAACTGTGATATGTGGTGATATCCGGCTTCAGCCAAAAAATAAAATTAACAATGTACAATTTGTTAATATGTTAACCACTTAGAAGCCCAAAATGCCCTGCTAGCCATGGTCAACCCATGAACCCTAGACACAAAATGGTCGCAGGATCGGGGCTTACCATCATCCGGAAGGGACTTTGCAGCTTTCTATTGGTGGGGACTTTTGGACGAAAACATCCAGAATGGCAGCTTTGGATAATATAGCATTACTACCTTAAAGCTCCAGAACTGCATTGCGTTTAAAAAAATAATACACATTTTATTTGCAGGTTTGAAGGAGGGGGTCTCTGGCGATGAACTGTGTTAATTTCAGCTCCGGGGACCCACAGCTTCCAGAGCTACTTACCTCCATAGTGGTGCCGGTATCCCTGTGCTGTTTAAGTGCCTTGGTTACACTGGCCAATAGGAAGCCGCAAGAGATGATGTCACGGTTTAATATTGGCCTGTGTGAAATCTATACTGCACAGGGTTACCGGCATCGCTACGGAGATAAGTATCACATGAAGCAGGGAGTTCCTGGAGCTCACAATTAACACAGTTCAGCACACAGTTCAGCTCCGGAGACGCCCTGCTCCAATCCTGCCATTTAAATAAATTATAATATATTAAAACGCAATTCAGCCTGTCCTGCTGCTTTAATGTTGCGATTGTGACATATAGAAGTAATTGGCTGCGGTTGCGAGCTGGAAATACATCAGTGGCATCACTCCAAGGGGTTCCCAGCTCACTCCAGCTGTAGCAGAAGCCAGAGGGAGAAGCACTGTATCTTCGGAGGGGGAACAAACGCCAGGGGCTGGTCTGAGATCCATTCCGAAGTTATAATGCTGTTCATAGAACGATTTAGGGCCTCATGCAGAGAGCAGCGCTATTTGCAATCTCGCCATTTTCCGGAGAAAATCGGGCTAAAAACAGCTGAAAATGGCGAGTTAGGAAAAAAGCGCCATTTTTTTTTTCCATTTGAAAATCTCGCCGCGCGGCTGGCGAGAAACTACATCTCGCCAGTCTGAAAAATATCCGAATTCAGAAAGGCGCGCTCGCCATCTAGCAGCTGTTTTTGGCGCGATTTTCTCCAATTTTCTCCGCCAACTAAAGTTGCCAAGAAGCAGGAGCTCGCCGGCTATAGGGAAACAAAAAAAAAATGCACGATTTTTTTTTTTCCCTTTCAGCTGCGCGCATCTCCTCATTTACAATTCTCCACATGCAGTAATGCTAAAAATAGCGGATTTCGCCCATTTCTGCATATGGAGAATAAAACTCTCCATTAAACCTACTTTTTATTCCCCTCTCCAATTTTAAATAGCGCTGCTCTCTGCATGAGGCCCGAAATGTGGGGGCATCTCTTTGGTTTACCTTCTATGAACAAAATATACCACACAATATCACATTTGTGTTTGCTTTTATTGCATGTGTGCGTCCTTACCTTGACGGGGAGAGAGGTCATTTGCCTCGGTTGCATATCACGCCGAATTGCACAATCAGAAATAAATCAGCATTTTTGCATGTTGAATGAATAGGGTACGGAAATGTCATTATCGCTGTTTAATTAAAAGGCCTTAAACAGTTATATGCTTAGACCACAGAGGTAAATATTTCCTAACGTGAGGCATTCGTTTACTTGTGGTAAAATAACGTACGGTGACAATAATCAGTCTTTGAATCTACCTTCTGTGTGCTCCGTAAGATAAAACGGACGGTGGGACTTACCAGGAGAAGAAATAAGGATTTGGCAGCGGGTGAGAATGGCCAACAGGAAGTCATTGTGGGAATGTACTGCGGACAGAGGCACAAAGAAAGGGTCCCTATTAGTTTGAGCGGACACTTAAAGCAGCAATACGAGTTAAATCAATGTTGGCATCTTCCCCTCTGAGCACATACAGTACTGCTCTTAAATTTTTTTTTTTCAATAATAATAAAAAAAAATAAAAAATAAAAAACCATGATTGGCTTAATCTCTAGCTTTTTAGGTTAGCATGTGCAGCAAATAAAATATATCACTTGTAGGTACATTCGTATGTCTGACAGGTCCACAAACCTGCCTTTCCCCATTAACTCTTATCATACAATGCTTCCACTGCAGCCAGGGATTCTGGGTAATGACATGCAAATGGTTAGCATGGTAACAAGCAGTATTTTTATTTGAGGCAACCTTGATACTGCATTGGGCTCTGGGGAGAACTTCATTTTAACCTCCCGGACACTTAATATTTCAAATGCTTTGATCTCCTAACGAAGCATCAGATTTTACAAATAAAAACAGTGTTGGAAAGGGCAAAAAAAAATATCTTTTAAAGTAACAAGAGAAAAAAGCACAAAAATGGCAATCAGCACGGACTGCTGCTTTTAGGACACTTTTTATTGAACAGGGAGTGAGTGCTTAGCCCCTTGCTGCTGCATAAGTCTGCAAGACACATTGCAGGCTGCTTTAGCACCAAAAGGGTCAATTCCACCCATATTTAAAATGGGCAACATTTAAAGGAGAAGGGAATAAATGAGGTTTACTAGTGTTGGAGGTGAAGGGGGAAAATGTGCCTTCTGGTGGGAGCAATGGACAAAGAAAAATGATATTGCACTATTGCTTCCTCTGCTCTTTGTATCTACGAGTGTCATTTTTATAGTTTTTCATTGCAGAGGCTTCCATCACTTTAATCTCGATAGGAGCAAGACAGACTTGCATCACTAATATAAACAATAACAAAAAATGGCCAGCTACAGAGGAGAGATATATAGGGGGCATAGGTTCTAGATCACCAAGAGTTCCTAAGTATATATTAAACTATAAAATACCAGGCACAGGGCTGACAGGGATATTAGGAAACACACAGAAAAACATGTGAGCTCCTATAAGCATCTCCTGACACAGGCTCTGCGAGTGCTAATTACCATGGAGGTACAAGTAGATAGAACAGGGGATGGGCACTGCGAAAAAAGTGAGGCTGGCAGCAAAGATGAAAGTGAAAAAATTAATCTTCTTTAATAGGCATAATGGCCAACATTTAAAAATGCACAGCCTCCTGGGCGCTTTATCTTTGACTTCACTGTACATCAACACATGGACATGTTCCCTATATACTTTATCTAATTCATCGGACTCACACACTTTACCTATTTACAGAGCACACACATGGGATCGACCCACTACCCTTTACTAATTACCATGGAGGTCTGATAGATCATACAGGACACATCCTTTTTGGAATCGCATAAGAACAGGGACAGAGATACTCACTTTCCTTCTCTTTTATTGATACTCAGTAGTCAATGCCACTTACCGGTCTAATCAGATCTGACAGATATCAAAGGGAGCACTTCCAGGGATTAGGAGGGTGCAAGATCGTCAGGATTCCACCATAAATGAGAAGACATTCTCATTTCTCTGTTAGTCAGAGAAAGACAAAAGGAGAACCAATAGTGCAGATCAATTTTAAATCAGTTTCGCTGATTTAGATCAGCTTTATCAGGAGCAGGATTGTGCTCCTGATGAAGCTGATCTAAATCAGCGAAACGCGTTGAGCTAGAGCAATTAGAGTGCAACGTGACGCCGAGAGGATTAGCCGCCGCCACAACTGCCCATTTCCCCCGTGAAACCGGAAGTGACGCTGACTCCGGCGGATGTGACGTCAGACGCCATCCAGAGTGATCGTGCTGCGGGAGGATCCTACTAGCAGAGATGGCTCCACTACCCTCCTTCTCGGCAGTATCAATGTTGCGCCCTGTTTGATGCGCTTGTATGTGTTGTACAAAATGTGAGCACAATACTGAATTTGTTTTTATGTTTGATACATTTTAAAATTGATCTGCACTATTGGTTCTCCTTTTGTCTTTCTCTGGGACAAACAAGACTGGATCCCAGATCTGCTGACTATACCTACATCCACTGCTGTTACCTATCTGCAAGTTTGTAAGTAGGCTCTCTATAGGAGCCAAGACTCTGAAGAGTTGCATTGTCACTTTTACATACAGAAGTGCACTATGTTATTTCTCTTCTCATTTATGGTGGAATCCTGGCGATCTTGCTCCCTCCTAATTCCTGGAAGTGCTGTCTATTAGTGAAGATTGTGTACAATTCTCCTTGGAGGTTGAGATTTCGTTATTCACTTTTAGTTTCACTTTTCTATATTAATAGATTGAATCACCTATTCACTGCACTATTTTATTTTCATCACTAATTGTGTTAAAGCGCCTGTTTAAAATCACATTGGTGTCAGATATCAAAGGGACACATCAATATGGATGTGGCATGAGAATAAGGACAGATTTGTTTTCTAACACTCGCTGAGGTATCTCCTTAGTATAATCCTGCGGTTTATTACGCTTTAGTGAATACCCATCAGTGAGGTTTCAGTGTGGTGACTAGCTGGATACTTCTCAAGAGTCACTTTCTTTAAATTTGTTTTATTTTTTTCCGATTATCTCTAGATATTTTCATTTTTTTATTTTTTTTTATGGGGCGGGGTATGTGTTTTGTATTTTATTTTAACTGACTTAATAAAAGTTGGATCTTATTTTACGCTATCTAGTATGTGGGAACCTCCACTGTAATTATTTCCCGATACAGGATCTGCTATTTACAGGGTCTTGTCTGTTTTTCTGCTGTGTGCATCCCTAATAAGATATATGTCCCTCATGTATTTATGGGAGGCAGTAAATGGTGTGTCCCCCACAGTCTCAGACTGTAGGGCAGATTCTACACATGCAGACAAAATTCTACATTGACTTCAATGCAAAGTTTGGTCTGGAAACAGACCAATCTGCCGCTTTAGCACAAATAGAGTCAGCCCGTGTCCTCGTCTTCTCCTATTCATACCATTCTCTTGTGTGAGAAGCCGTCTTGCTTCAACATCAAACTCCTCTTTGCTGATTTTCTGCTTAAACCAAAGTTTCAAATTTGCCCAGTATCTGAAACATAAAATACATAAACATGTTTAAAAATTTCAGTCAGTAAAACTCAACAATTAGACCTGAACATCCTCCTTTTTTAATGCAGCCGCGTACAACTTTGCAGGCATGTATTGCAATTTGCCAGCATCACTGACTTTATTCAAGATATTAAAGTCTCTCTATATCAGAGGTATTCCAAGAAGTTATACAGTCAGCAAGCTCAGTATCCCAACGGAATCAATAATTCAGCCCTGAAAGTAAAAGGCTACGAAGGTTATTCATTGAAGTGTGGCATGCCGATCAGGGGACATTCGCAATATATATGACTGAATAACCTCCTCTGTATCCCTATTAACTATATACATTGCATGCTTCCAGTGATATCAACCCCAATATATTGTTGTGTATATTATTTAACTTCTAGATTTATTCACTCTCAAACCACTATGCGTGCATCCCTCCAAGGAATCCAAAAAGTCAAAGGCACTGCTCTCCACCATTCCCACACAATCTATGCCAAACTCAGTATATACAGTAAAAGGTAGAGATCATTTACTAAACAGCAGTAGCACCAGGTCCTAAACGTTGTTCTGGATACATTGGTTTGCCTTATGTATTAATACATTTACTATTGGCTGTTCCTGGAGAGTGCTGCGGACACACACACACTATATTAAAAGAACAAAATGAACACTGCGCTTACACACATGAAGAGGTTTACCAATTTACAAATATTACCCTACTCTACCCAGGTTTTCAGGATATCCCAGCTTTAGCCCAGGTGGCTCCTTGGCTGAAGCAGTGATATCCTGAAAACCTGACCTGTTTGGGGGGTCTATAGTGCTGGGAGTTGAGAACCCCAGCAAACTGGTTCCCCAAACAAGTCCCAGAACTACCGATTTAAGAACAATCTTAGTTTGGAGGCTTGTGACTGTGCCAGTGAGACTCTCCCAGAATCCCCTGCTTGTCTCGTCGTCACTGTTTATTGACTGTCACCCAATTGAGAGCAACAGTACCACCATTAGACTAGAATTAAGGCATTATCTGGATTTTTAGAGGCAGTTTCGACCACTTAGAAAGCTCCAATTAAGTTTACACTAATGTATCTTAAAAGGAATCATTTTAAAAACCGTGTGCAACTATTTACCAATGAGCGAGACCCTCTCCAAATGCGTAACACGCCTGGCAATAACCATTGCAACATGAATTTAGCGGTGTGCATTTGTTTACTGAACACCGAGACTTAGGCCGAGTCCATAGACGGACAGGCCGCGCTGAGCCGTGCGGACGCTCAGCGCTGAGCCCCTGCATCCTCAATGAGGATGCCTTGAGAGGGGGCTCACGCAAGCGTCCGCAGGCGTGCGGAGGCAATGGAATTTTCAGCCGACAGCCAAGCTGTTTTTCAGCGCGCTGTCGGCTGAAAACATCCAATCAGCCTGAAGCAGCGTCAACGTCACGGCGCCGTGAAGTTGACGTCAGTGCGTCGCGGGCGATTGGCCCAGCAACGTCACTGCCCCGCCTCCAACCGGCTCCCTTCGCGCACGCTGGCTCGCCTGCAAGTCAGTGGAATCGCGCTGAATTAAGCAGGCGAGCCTCAGCGTTAGCGCTCCTCCGCTCTCCTCCCCCCTCTATGGCCCGGTCCTTATATAGCTACACAGGTCACACGTGAACCCCATTGCCACCAAGCAACCGATTGAACTTTTCCTTATAACTAAATAATCTATTTTACACCATGCCAATATCCACTCCCAAATAAGCCAAATTAGAATAACATTGTAACCAGTTGGCTCCTAGACTAGGGACCAGCAACACTGTGCTCCATTGTTTTCTGCACAATAAATAGATCAGTATTACTTATAATCTTGCCAATACCAATGCACCCCTTAATGAACGTGAAATGTGGTGATCTGCATTAGAAAGAAGGGGGGAAAAAAAGGTAATTTTAACTACATTTAAGTAACTCCACAGCGTTGAGGTGCTGGTCTCTCTGGCAGCACTGGTCTTAAAGGGTTAAACAAGCAATGGAAACTATGCCAATGACTGGAAAGAGTTAAGCAAATATAGTGCAACATGAAGAATAAAATGTCATTATAATGGTCAGCCTGCCATGGACATATCCGGTAATAAACACAGTTTATAATCATTAAGGGCCATTTATTTTCTTATCGGCTATACTGTAACGGGCTTGCTCTGAGATGGTAGAGCGCTGTATCAGGGGAGCGGTAGATGTGAAGGCCGGGGCGGTAGAGCCAGCCTCGGTGGTGCCGCAGACGGTAGGCCTGTGGCCGGGGCAGACATAAACTCTAGGCCGGGGATGTGCAGGCCGCACGGTGGCTTCCTCCTATGAGTATTTGTAGTCCGCAGTCCCACTCACTGTTTTACGTTGTCCCCCAAAGCCTCGCTCAGACCTTTCTTGGCCGCCTCCAGTTCGCTCACAAACGTCGCCATCACCGGACTAACAAAACAAAAACAGCCCGACCAACCCGTTCCAACCGGCAACCGTGCAGTCCTCGATCCACAATATCAACTGCCACTCTGTCTACAGCAGGAGAGGTAGGGGGAAATAGCGGTACGGAAGGGCCTAATAAACACACAATGTACAGAAATAGAATATTTTTTTCAGCCAAAACTTTATTGAATTTGAACATAAACAAACTAGACTGAAAACACACACACACACACACACACACACACACACACACACACACACACACACACACACACACACACACACACACACACACACACACACACACACACACACACACACACACACACACACACACACACACACACACACACACACACACACACACACACACACACACACACACGTGTCAGGGTTGCCACCTTCGATTGATGGCCAAGCTGGCGATTTTTTTTTTTTTAAACGACACTGTTGCCATGACAACGGGACACTATGTACCGGCATGCGGCGTCACGTTGCCATGACAACGTGGCGCCGCATGACGTCGTGACATCATGTAACGTCTCGTTGTCATGGCAACGGGCGTCACGTGACGCTGTTGCGTGACTTTCCCGTTGGCATGGCAACGCAGCGCCATTTGTATGCATGTATGTATGTCTTTATTTATATTGCCACTATTTGCAGGCGGAGATGCCGGGAGACATTGCTGTTGCGGGCACTATTGCTACGTTAATGGTATATGGAATTGTATATTACCTTACGTCATTTCTATTATTCACATGGCGTCGCGTTGTCATGTAAGCGCAGCGCCATGTGACACCATGCGGCCATTTTGAGAAGGGAAATAGATGCCAGGAGATGCTGATGCCCGCCAGCCAGGTAAGAACCGGTTGTTAAAAAAATTTAATCCCCACACTACACCTAAATTGCTGCAGCTCTGACAGATGTGGCAAGTGTTTGCACCAGGCGGATTAGCCCAAAAACAATGTGTGTGGAATAAACTAAATGTTATATGGCATGAATAACAAAAAATGACTACCTAAATGAAAACACAAAAATAAAAACAAAAAGAAGTGTGCATAACATATGAATAAAAAAGCAATATAGAAATATTGCCAATAAAAATGGTAAAAATGACTCTAGTATGTCACATGGACTTAACTAAACAATGAAAAAAAGTAAAAAATGGGCTCATATAGTAAGCAATGGGAAAAAATCAATACACAGATATGACCCCATAAAAACAATGAAAATAAAAATACTTAAGTCCTCATAAAGTCCATGATGAGTGGATTTGCAAAAAGTCCAGGCTGCTTCTTCTTGGGCTCACCAAACTCCCACAGTACCTATTAGAGAAAAAGAGAAAAGAAGCGCCCGATCCTTGTGTAAAATCAGATGAACAATATTTAATATATCATGGACAAGACAAATGCACACTTACAATTTGTCTGATAAAATAAAGCATATTATGGGACCTGCCCATGCACCAACTGAGGACTCCTCGATCACTTCTTTGTGTGTGAATGTCCGCAATGGCTCCAGATAGGATAGTGCTGTCCGCCGCTGTCTCCAGGGAAGTAATCTTTTAATGTTGGGAGCGCTCAATCTCCGCGTGCGGCCGCCATTGACCTTTCTTGTTGCACTTAGAAACCAGGAAGGATCTTCAGACACGTCCTTGCGTCCTCACGCTGGTCCTAGGAGCTGCCCGGCCACCGTAGATTCACTGCCAGATATCCCTACGCGTTTCTTCCGACTCTGAAATCCGCAGAGGTCAATGGCAGAGGTCAATGGCGGCCGCACGCGGAGATTGAGCGCTCCCAACATTAAAAGATTACTTCCCTGGAGACAGCGGCGGACAGCACTATCCTATCTGGAGCCATTGCGGACATTCACACACAAAGAAGTGATCGAGGAGTCCTCAGTTGGTGCATGGGCAGGTCCCATAATATGCTTTATTTTATCAGACAAATTGTACGTGTGCATTTGTCTTGTCCATGATATATTAAATATTGTTCATCTGATTTTACACAAGGATCGGGCGCTTCTTTTCTCTTTTTCTCTAATATATATATATGCGTCTAGAGATAGGGCACTCAAGTGATAGTAGATTTAGTTCTTCAATTGTGCATACCGTACAAGTGTCAGCAAAGCAGCACAATGATAAATACAAATGGGACTGGTACTCCAGTGGGTAGCAGGTGAAAATGTATTCTCTACGTTTTCGCACACACACTCACCCTCTAGATATATCCATGGCAAGAGGGAGAAAATGTGGATGCTGTTCAGACCGCTGGTTACCATCACTCTCCAGCAGTAGTATACAGAAAACAAGTCAACAGCACTCCGTTATGAGATACAAAAACTCAAGAAGAGTGGTGCAAAGACATTGGGGTGCCTATTATGGTCTACAAACGATTTAACATTTAGGGTTTTAATTTAAGTTATAGCCATCTGAATAATTTCAACATTTCTGATATTACATAAAGTGTTTCAAGTCATATTCCTGGTTGAGTCTCATGGGATGCATTATCCCTAGTTTTTCGGATCCAATACGTTTCACGTCTTTGCAGTTTCACTCTGTCATCCCCTCTGCATCCTTCGTTATAGTCTCAATCAGCTGGTATCTCAGCTGGTAAATTCCATGTCCGGCAACTGGGAGGTCAATCCTTTTTCATCTTCCATTAGATATATGCTGACTAATTCAATCCTTGATTTTGTGAAATGGTCTCTCCTACGTACGCAAATCCACATGGACATTTTATCAAATAGATTGCAAAATCTGTATTGCAACTGTGGTACCCCTGAATCCTACGTTTAGCCTCCATTCCATGCATGGGTGTGTAAAAACTCCCCCCTGTATCACATTATTGTGCAACTTAAACATGGGTCAGTACCAAACTTCTGTAGTCTTAAAAACCTAGTTTGACTGTTCTTCCCTGAGCCCAAATCCACCCGAACTAACTTATCTCCAAGATTATTTGCACTACGATAAGTCAGAAATGGTAGGGCCTCACTCAGATGTCTTATATGGAAAGGATCCCCTTGTAGTACTGTCCAATGTTTTCTAAGAACTCTCACAATCCTGGGACTTGAGTTGTATGTACTAACAAAGGGCGTGGCACCCCTTTCCCTTTGTTCAAGCAACTGTACCCTCTGCATTGCCTCAACTTTCTGCCCGTCCTTGTCCAATAAGCTCTGTGGGTATCCTTGCTTACCAAATTTCTGTTCCATTTCATCCATCCTGACCTGCGTTCTCATCGGGTCACCCACTATCTGGCGAACCCTACAACATTGACTGGGTAATGAAAACTGGAAAAACGTCGAAGATTGTTAGGATCAGTACTTTTGATGAATAAATCTGTCTCCGAATCATCTCCACACTTATAAACATTGGTATCCCCAAAAAAACTAATCATATCTGTGCTATGTGTAATTGTGAATCGGATAGGTGACATAGACATTGTATTAATCTGCTGGTGGAATTGTTCCAGAGTATGCAAATCCCCTGTCCATAATAAAAAAACATCGATATAACGGATCCATACCAACGCATTTTGCCTGAAGTAAGAACTCGTAAATAAACCCCTCTTCAAAATCATGCATGTTGATGTTAGCATAGATAAGTGCCATATTAGATCCCGTAGCTGTCCCCTGGCATTGTAAATAGAATGTATCTTCAAAATAACGGTCAATAATTACTTTAAAAATGTCCGTTCAATTTAATTATACACAGGATCATTATCCAAAACCCTACTAACAGATGCAATCCCTGCTTCATGTGCTATAGGCCTAGAGCACATTTTCTCTATATTGTATCTGGCATTATTTTCTGTGATCATGTATAAAAAATAAATAAAAATCTGCTGATATCTAACGGCTTATCCTTTTTCCCATTGTGAAGGAAACAAGTGGGTATTACATCATCCACACTATATGTACACCTAGCTCTGTGTACTGCGACAATACATATCCTATTATATCTATAGTAGGGTCACAGATACCTACCATCTCATCTTGTGACCACATGTCCAGATTTACATATAGATAATTTATAGGATTGTTCTTGATATTGCCACAGACACATCAGCTTCAACATTTAGCTCTGGGCCGCCACCCTATGGAGGATTTTAATATCACATCACTATATATAAGTCACTTTTATTGCTAATTTTCCATTTTTTTACAACTCAATTTGGATCTCCTCAGGAGGATGATCTGAGTCGGCTGTCTCATTATACGGTACCCACTCCAAGTGGAAGAGGCTTTATATAGTTTTTGACTCATACAGTCACTTTTCGTCATTCCTCAGTGAGTGCAATTAGAAGGATTATTTCTGACCCTTCTTGGGTCTTAATTGTTAATATTGATATATTCTTCCTACCTGCACCCTGACTATTGTAAGATTCCCTTTGTAGTATTAGGTTGAGCGGTCGGGACACTATATTGCTTATAAAAGTTCCTGGCACCCATTATTATACAACCTTGCTACCTCATCGCCCAGCCACCTGAATCCAGCACCCTGAGTGAAGGTAATCCATGCTGAGTACTCAACCATTGCACAACGATGTGAACTCCCTAGGAGTGCGGCTGGGAGGGTTCCATGACATTATCCTGTCATTTGCTGATCATATTCATTTTGTTAAAAAAAAAAAATCTGTTGTGTCCAAAATGTAAAACTTCCCTTTTTAGACATAGAGCCTTCATACTCTATCCAAAATCATTGCTATTGGCTGAAACATATGTAGCCCTGTTTCCTATTGAACACAGTCCGCTACCATATGCTGTATAACCTGTAGGCTCGCAGGGCCTGAGCCTCCGCCACGGAGAACCTGGGGCACGCGTAATAATATGTATGACCTTATACGTGGTGCTGCGCCTCCACCTGCGATGGCTCCCACCAGAGGGGGAGTGGTTCCTCGCAGGACACTTATATATCACTCCACGCACACTCAGCATATAAAACAAACGAATGACTTTACTATATTGCATAGGCAGTATATGTATATAGCAACAGGTGTCCCTCTCTAGAGGAGACACTATCTACTGCGTCTCGCAGGACGCTCCCACCTTCACCGGGTGATCCCACCCCATGTCCAGGAAATCCCCACAGTATGTCCCCGACCCTCAAGTGAGATAATGGATATATATATATATGGGTGACTGCGCAGCCACTATGTCCCGTGTGAATAGAGTATGAATCGTTGGTGCACTTGGTGATGGTTACCTGCCGGGCACTCCAGTACCCGGGCCTGCCAAGGATCTTCACAAAGGATCAGAGGCGACTGGAATCAGCAATAGCCACCGGGGCGATCCCACCCAGATGACTGCAGCAACCGTGGAGGGGTCTGAGCCCAGACCGCTGCCAAATATGAACTGTCTCTTTGCTTTGTCTCTGAACTGACACAATAAGGGAAACTGGAACCTGTCTAGGGCCAATCCCTAGCTCCGCTCAAGCTACGGGGACTCAGGGCCTAACTGGGCTGGGGTATAAGGCCTGGGTAGGGGCTGTGTGCCTCCCTACACCTGGAGCTCCATCTCCCTCCTCCTGCTAGCTCTGAGCAACGTGCGCGCCCGTGCGACCCTATCTAGCGATATCCCAACCACCCGGTTGGTTCCCTGGCATCACATGGTCTCGCGGTGGCTGCTGGGACTCGTAGTCCCCTACGCTCCACCCTATTGGAACTATTCCTCCTTCGCGGGCTTTGGCAGCTATGCCCGCGCATTCGCGACCTCTGCCCCCTATCCAGCGCCGCAACCTTCTGCGCCTGCGCTAGTATCAACATGGCAGCGCCCTGAAGTCGCAGAACCTCCGATATACCGGAGTGTTCCCTGCCCTGCTGCAACAACAATACGAGGGAGGGGAGCCCGGCTACATCTTCCCCCCTGTGGATTCCAACGTCCGCGCTTGGATGATAACCTTAACTGGTACAACAATTATATAATGAAAAATGCATGAATACATAACGACACCCTCCACACTCTAGATCAGATTATACATCTCACTGAACATCACGATTACTGATTTTACTCGGTTGCGAGCCCACTGCAGAGCCTCATAATGGGGTGCCCCGAACTGATCATAGGTCATCCTCATTGGAGGCTGCCCGCTTCTCTGACTTCGCCTTAACGGTTCTTCAGCCACTCCCTCGGGAGAATGACTATCATGGTCCCGAGGCTCGGCCTCTTCCCTTGTGGGAGTTACAGTCTCTTCATGATCATTACAGGGTACAAAACATGGACTCTGTGGGTCCAACGTAGAATTTTCCGGAGCCACCACCTGGGGTGTCTGCTCCCCGGGCCCTTTACCCGTAGCTCCACCGGGAGATGCTCGCTGTTGAGGGCCCCTTTGAGAGGTTCCCTCTTGAGGGTCTTCATGCTGTATTGTATTGCCGGTCTCGGGACCGTTCTCACCCCGTGTCACTTCACCATCCAATGGGGTGGCAGGCCATTCCACTTCCCCCTCCTCTACTTGGGGAATGGGAAGTAAATGATTTCTATGCCATACCTTCACCCGACCCTCCGAGTCTTTGATACGATAGACCGGAAGGCCAGGCATTTGTGACGCTACCTCATACACCCCTTCTCTCCACCGGTCAGCCAACTTATGTTTCCCAGGTACTCCCAAATTGCGAAGGAGTACTGCGTCTCCCGGCTGAATGTCTCTATGTTTGACCTTGTGATCATAACGTCTCTTATTCCCCGCGTTCAGTTTTTCTGTAGATTTTTCTGCTTGCTGATAGGCCTGTTGCAGGTTCTCTTGTAGCCTTTGCACATATCTGAAATGAGTGGCATTATGAACTCCGTCAGTGGAGACTCTCAGACGTATGTCCACGGGCAGTCGAGCCTCTCTCCCAAACATCAGGAAATAGGGGGAGAAACCGGTAGAGTCATGTCTAGTACAGTTGTAAGCATGCACTAACGTTTCCACATGTCTGCTCCACTCAGCCTTTTGCACCCCCGTCAAGGTACCCAGCATGTCCAGTAACGTGCGATTGAATCGTTCAGGTAATGCATCCCCTTCCGGGTGGTAGGGAGTGGTTCGGGACTTAGTAATGTGTAAGATCTTTAGCAATTCCCTTATCATTTTGCTTTCAAAGTCTCTGCCCTGGTCAGAATGTAGTCGTTGCGGAAGCCCATAATGTATAAAGTATTTTTCCCAGAGCACCTTGGCGACAGTAATGGCTTTCTGGTCTTTTGTTGGGAAGGCTTGCGCATATCTCGTGTAATGATCAGTGATGACCAGCACATTGCAGATGCCCCGGCTATCCGGTTCAATACATAGGAAGTCCATGCATACTAAGTCCATAGGACCAGTACTTTTCAAATAGCCCATTGGGGCGGCCCTGGTAGGCAGTGTCTTTCGTTGAATGCACCGAACACACCGCCGACAGTGGTGCTCTACGGCTTCTCTCATTTTTGGCCAGAAGAACCGATCTCTCACCAGTCCAAAAGTCTTGTCGACACCCAGATGGCCATGTTCATCATGTAGGGACCGCAACACCAGATATTGTAACATTTTAGGTAGTACCAGCTGTCTCCTATTTGGGTGGTTATGATATTCTACAACTCGGTTTATTAAATTGTCCCATATTTCGAACTTATCTGCTTCCCGCATCAGGATGCCCCCCACATCGCCAGGGGCCTGTTTCAGTAGATCTGGATGTTTTTTCTGAATAGCATAGCGGATGGCCCCCGCTACCGGGTCGCGAACCTGATAACGCACCATATCTTTCCAGGCTATGATTTTGTCAGGGGTGACGTGCATACCACTGGGGTCCCTGTATGCCTCCGGGATATGGCTTTGGACGCGCACCGTAGGGAATCGGCCACTCTTAATTCGGAGAAGGCGACTTGATCATTCACTATGGCTGCGGTGCAGCACAGGGCTCGCATCCCGGGTCCCGGGATTTCTTCCCATTGATCGTCGTCGGGGGTTGCGGCCAGCCCCGGTCATCTGGATAGCGCATCTGCCCCCACATTCAAGGGGCCCGGTTTGTATTTCAAGGTGAAATTGTAGTTGAAGAGCGCGGCTAGCCAGCGATGTCCTGCCGCATCGAGTTTAGCTGAAGTTATAATATAGGTAAGAGGGTTGTTGTCTGTACGCACCTCGAAGGTGATCCCGTAGAGGTAGTCATGGAGCTTGTCCACAATGGCCCATTTCAGGGCAAGAAACTCGAGTTTGTGTACTGGGTAATTTTGCTTACTGGCCGTCAGGCTGCGACTGATATAGGCCACAGGTCGCAATCCTTCGGGATGCTTTTGATGCAACACCGCCCCTAGTCCACTGAGACTATCGTCCACATGCAGGATATAAGGTTGTTCGGGGTCGGCATAGGCTAACACTGGGGTTGCTGTCAGACCCTGCTTCAAGTCCACAAAAGCTTGTTCGCACTCTGAGGTCCATTTGTCCCCGAAGGGCTGTCGGGCAGGGGTGGCCTTCCGGCCTGTGTCTTCGGGATATATCTTGAGGAGGCAGTTGAGGGCTTTGGCCCGACGGGAATATCCCTCCACAAACCTGCGATAGTACCCGCAGAACCCCAAGAACGAGCGCAACTCCACCACATTATCGGGTCGGGGCCAGCTTACTACGGCTTCTATTTTAGCGGGATCAGTGGCGATCCCCTCCGCGGACACGATGTGTCCCACGTAGGTCACCGACGTCCTACAAAATCGGCATTTATCCAAAGAGAGCTTGAGCCCCTCTCGGGCTATCCGGTCGAGTACCTTCAGGAGCCGAGTTTCGTGTTCCTCTAACGTTCGCCCAAAGACGATGATGTCGTCCAAATACACCAGACATTCTCGGGGGTTCAAGTCCCCTAAGGTCTTCTCCATTAGCCGTTGGAAGGTGGCTGGTGCCCCATATATGCCTTGGGGCATGCAGTGAATTGATAGAACCCCAGTTATCACAGATTTTCTGTGGATGTACACGATCACTATACACCTTTAACACTTTATCTACTAGGCTGTACCCCACCCCATTTAATAGTATTCACATTAATCTCACATCCATTTTCCCTTGGTATATATGCATACATGCTATTTAAACGTAAGATGGCTATCAATTTATGACCCGAAGAGGCAAATCACTATCAATCTATCTTTGTTTACATACAGGATTGTATTGATACGCTATTTGTTGAAATAGGTTTTAAACATTTTTGTGCTAATTAATAAAAAAATGTATTAGTGGAGATGAATCTTCATCTCTTTAAGGAAAAATAGAGTTTCACTTTAGAGGTTGTGTGCATCATAGGGATTACTTTTCTCCATTTAGCTTTCCCTCTAGCCTGCAGTACCCACAAACATCCACTGGTGCTGCTCCTGCTCTTGCTATATCTCTTAAAGAACCTTCCAGGCTCTGAAACCTGACACCTTTGCACCTGTCCCATGCCTCCAGCCATACCTATATAAACCTCCTCTTCCTGTTCTTCCTTGCCTGTTTATACTGGTTCGCCCAGCACCTGCTAGGTTCCTCTATTCTTTGCTGCTGCTTTTGCTGTTGTCGCTGTTTGCTGTTGCCCTGTTCCTGAGTCCCAGCCCTGTTCCCTAGTCCCAGTCCTGTTCCTGCCCCCCCGTTGCCGACCTTTACTTGTGACCTCGACCACACTACCTTCTGCCTGCCTCCGAGCTTTGCTTGTGACCTCGACCACGCTCCCTTATGTTCCTGCCACTGGGCTCCACTCCAGCCGTAGATCAACCCTTGACACACGAGCAGCTTCACATTTCAAGGCTAGTAACTATCCTCGCACTGATGAAACCCAAACGAGACTCAAAATAGCTGTCTGTGGGTAGGTTTACTTGCCATGCACTTCTTTATCCCAGGCTGTGCTGAAAAGCTGTGTAATCCGGCAAGCATGTGCTTATAGGAATCCATGCTAAAAAGGATAAGAAGCAAAAAGTGTTTGTAAGGTAAAAGTATAGACCAGGCCCCCCTAATTTATTATGTTATAGTCAGAAATCTTAGGGATGTTAGTCAGGATCACTAGAGAAGACTGAGGGAGTCCTAGAAAGTTAAGTGAACCGGCATGTGACAGAGGGCCCCAGTAACGAGGATTCTTGGATGCTGGCGGATCGGCTCTAACCACGGATCTGCATTGACATTCCTCTCAGGCAAAAGTGGAAGTGGCAGTTACCATAAAGGCCAAGGTATTGGGTTACGTATACAGAACCCGCTAGGATCCCCAAGGGGCCTAGTATTAATGAGAAAATGAGAGGAGATGTCCCAGACCGATGAGGGGTGGGGGGGGAGGGCCCGGGTCTTAGCACAGTAAAGAAACAAGATATGATTTGTACCTCTATCCAAGTGTTAAGAGTGAGCACTGATAAAAGAACCGTATTTATATGTATGTCTGATATAAAATACGGTGCAACATTGCCAATGTATGAGCGGTCCCTGTGTTTGGGAACACGAATAAATGACAGTTGTGCTATAAAGGTTCCTGGTGCCCATTATTATACAAGCTTGCTGCCTCATCACCCAGCCGCCTGATTTCCTGCCCCTGAGTCAAGGTAACCCATGCAGAGTAGCCATATACACACCACACCAATGTAACCTCCATAGGAAGCAGGGCAGGGAGATTTATACAAACTTATCAAGGCACTCAGATAATCCGTACAGCACTACATAAACAGTCTCTTTCTTGTCCTTATCTTGGAAGTGGGTAAGGGTCCCAGCTGTCTCCAGGTAACCTTCTGTTGCAGGTTTTGAAGTCCTGCTGTTCCCTGGAAGTCCCTGTGGGCAATTACTGTCCTGTTTCCTTGCAGGCCTCTATGTGATGCAAAGTTTTGAGTCCCCACTGTTCAGTGGTAAATCCTGGAGTTCAATGCGCTCTAAAATAGCACTATAATAAACAACAAAATAAGTGACTTTCGGTGATAATGGTGATGTTATAATAAATGACACTGATAAGTTCTTGGGTAGTCTGCAGCTCTCAAATCACGGATGTCTTCTCCCATTTGATGTTGACTCCCAAGTTGATAAAATAGAGGGAATAATCCACAACATAGTAGATTTGTGAATTGTGTCCCATATTCATTATTTTATACCCAACTTGGAAGAGTTACTAATTATCATAATCAGCAATATACATAACACATGGTGCTATGGGGGCAATTAATTATACATTGAACAGTAAAATATCACAATACATAACAAATAAAATACTTAGTATACACAGTTAGATTATTACAGTTGACAATCAAAAAATAGCACATATTACTATCACTAATAGGATATAATGTAACCTGCCTTTGGGATTACTAGGGCCTTAAGGGGCTAACTATGTGGTCCCACATAGAGTAACATCCCTTACTCATCACATTGTGCTGGGGTGACTCAGCAGAAGTTAAGCCCCACTCCTTCTGCCTAGAGACAGTGACATCAGACTGGGCTATAAATACTAAAGGGGGAAGCTTCTAGAACTCAGATCCCAGGACGTGTTGAAGAAGAGGGATCTCACTGTGAATAGTTCTATAAGTTTCTATGTGTAAGATAGGTTAAGTATCCCATTAATTGTTTTCCAGTTAGGGAGAGTATCCTGTTTAAATAGCGTCCCACAGAAATGGTCTCCCTCTCTTGGTGAAACGCGTAGGATTGGTGAACTACTGAGGACACCAAACCTGGTGTCAGTAGCCATTGTGTTTTCCCAGAACAGCTGGACTAGCGAGGAGAACCTGCACTGTAAAAGTGGCTCTTCAATGGCATCCGAATTCCACTCTGCTGAATGTGGACAAGGCGGCTGGGGTGTGCCATATACAAACGACCCAAAAGGCTTATTTTCAATCAGAACTTTATTTAAAACACCATAGCAGACACTTAAAAGGAATTGAAAAACAGTGAGACAAAACCAGGGTGTGGTCTCCTGAGCCTAGCAGGGTGACCGTTTTAACTCTTCACACTCGTGCAGGTAAGATTTATAGTTCCTTTTATTTTTCTGATTTGTCTTGCATCCCTTTCCATTTTGTTTGTTAATTCTGCAAATATTCATATATAGTTTTTGAGTCTATGGCTGATCTCATCTCTATTTATGGATTTTTAATTTGAACAGACCCTATGAATTGCAATATTTTTATATCCGCGTGTTTTTATAATACTCTTAACTTTGTGATTTATATTATATTATTATATGTATATCACAGGTGTGTTTTTTTTTATACATATGTTGAATTTATTACTATGCGCGCGCCCCCCACTCCCCCCCTTTTTTTTTAGGATATCAAACTCTCTGATATAATTAAGACATGATAGGTGATTATTATTTTTTTTTCAACTTCAATTTTTTATTGATACTTCACATGTTATACAGACATTTAATACATTCTTATTCAAAACATTTTCGTAATGATGTCCGGTGTCCATGCAAAACTGTTTTCAACAGGTGGCAACAGGACATACGGGGTAGATGAACCGACAAGCACAAATCACAAACCTAAGGGGATTGGGGTAATAGAGGGGGGGAGGGGACTTTCCGCCGTGGTTCCGCTGAAAGCTCTGCATCTACCGGCTCATCGCTTCCTGAGGGGCCAGATTTATCTCCGGCAACACCCGTTGCCCATCCATGGGGTTTTGTTTAGCTTGACCTAGATATTTCTAACTTGTCCTACCTGTCTATTTCTGTGCCCTAGCCCCAAAGGAAAACACACTTATTTCTATTATTGCCATATCGTGGACCTTTCTACCCCCGGTATGTCTGTCTGGGCCAACCATGGCGTCCAGACTTTTAGGTAGTTTGTGCCAGTGTCATTGACCAAACTCGTCAATTTCTCCATCTGGCAGACTGTCCAAATTCTGTTCCGAATTGTAGCAATCCTTGGAATCTCATTTTGTTTCCATCGTGCTGCGATCTCTCCCCGTACTGCCGTTGTAAAGTGCGTTATCAACTTATTTGTTTTTTTAGAGAGGCCTGGATGCGGCCTGTTTAAGAGAAACAGCCATGGGTCTGGTGGGATATGTGTGCCTAGGATCCTGGTCAGCCAATCTTTGATTGAATCCCAGACTGTGGCTATTTTGGGGCAAGACCACAGCATGTGTAACAAGTCTGCTTGCTGTCCACATTGTCTAGGACACAATGGGGAGTAACTAGGCAGAAATGTAGCCAATTTTGTGGGGGTGTGGTACCATCTCATCATAACTTTATATGTGTTTCCCCTTAAGGTCGTGCACATAATGCTTTTGGAAACTGCCAGGGCAATTTTCGTCCATTCCTCTATATCTAAGACCTCCCCTAGGTCCGTCTCCCATTTGGTCATGTATCCTAACTTTTCTGTCACGGTCGAGCCAGAACCAGTTACTTCCTTGTACAACTGCGATGTGAGTCCCTTTGTGGTCGTCCCTGTGCGACAGAGCTTTTCAAAGTTCGTTAATTGATTTATAGGTTGTTGAGCCTGATAGAATGCTATGACCTGGAGGTATCTAAAGAATTCAGCATTGGGAAAATTTATGTTGGATTTGAGGATATTAAATGTTTGTATGTCTCTTCTACCCTCCAGGTCCACTAATCTATTAATTTGTTTAGTTTTCCAAATTGTGAAGTCCGCACTGTTCAGTCCTGGAGCAAATAATTTATTTATTTATTTATAAAATGTTTTACCAGGAAGTAATACATTGAGAGTTTCCTCTCGTTTTCAAGTATGTCCTGGACATAGTTAATATGACAAATAATACATGGTTACAAATACAGTTACATAAATGAACAGGGTATACATTATATACAATACATTGCATGCACAGTTAGAGAATATGTATATTATAGGCTTATGTAACAGTTACAGACCAGATTAAAATGTGAGACAGCCTTAGTTTTGAAAGAACTTAAGCTGGTGGTGGATGTGGTGGAAATAATGGATTCCCCCATAATGGGGTCATGCCCGATGATTTATGGGTCAATTTGCATTTGAGCCTAGTGTTCTCCCACACCGAGAGTGAGTTGGTCATTGAGGAAAGCGGCAATTTGGTGCTTGATCTCACCTTTTTGGGGAGCCAAATTAGATGTCCCAGTTCGACCGGGGCGCATATCTCTCTTTCTAACCTGACCCATCTTTTTGAGTCAGGGTTGGTGTGCCATTGTACAATCTGGCATAATTGGGCCGCTTTGTAATAGGACAACAAGCAAGTTAACGCTAGCCCACCCACCCCTGTTTGTTTGCGCATTATCCGCTTACCTACTCTCGCTCTCCTCCCTCCCCAGATAAATTTATCTATCTCAGATTGAAGCGAGAGAGTATCTTTCAATCGTAGTGGCACCGGGAGGGTCTGGTAGAGATATAGAAAGCGAGGGAGCAGATTCATTGTAATGCAGTGGATCTTCCCTATCCAAGAAATTTTGTGGTTGGCCCATCTTCCCATGTCCTCTCTCAGGGTATGAATCAATTTGGGGTAATTTGCCTGGTACAACCGGTTGGTTGTCTTGGTTACATTAACTCCTAGATATTTAATTTTCTTCTGCTGCCAGTTATAGTTGAGGGTGATCAGCTTCTCCAGATGTTTACGTAAATTTATATTCATGGCGTCCGATTTGGATTTATTAATTTTGAATCCGGAGATCCTGTTGAATCTCCCCAATAAGTCGAATAAGTTTGGTAAAGAGGTAAGGGGTTTAGATATTGTCAGGAACACATCATCCGCATACAGTGCCACCTTATGCGACTGGCTTCCAATGACAATACCCGAGATATCTTTGCTGTCTCTTATCTGAGCAGCCAAGGGCTCCATGCATAATGCAAAGAGGAGAGGGGAGAGCGGGCAGCCCTGTCGTGTTCCACTCCTAATTGAGAAGGGGTCCGAAGCGAATCCCTGGTGGGTCACCCTGGCTGACGGAGCCGAATATAGGGAGAATATAGCTTTTGTTAATTTCTCTCCCAACCCAAATGCTCCAAGCGTGGCCTCTAAGTATGGCCAGTCTATCCTGTTGAATGCTTTTTCTGCATCCAGACTGAGCGCCATAACTGATATTGATCTTGTGTTGGCTATTTCTAACAGATCAATGATTCATCTGGTATTATCTGCCGCTTGCCGACCCGCTATAAACCCGACTTGATCTGGGTGCACCAGTCTGGGCAGGATGAGACTCAGTCTGTTAGCCAATAATTTAGCGTAGATTTTAATGTCCGAATTAATCAGGGATATGGGTCTGTAACTTCTACAGTCCTGTGGGTCTTTACCCTGTTTATGTATTACTGGGATTGACACTTGGTGCATGTGTTGGGGGAAAGGGGTGCCTCCCAGCACCTGATTAAACATACGGAGGAGATATGGGGTCAATTGGTTCTTGTATTTTTTGTAATACAGATTCGAGAATCCGTCAGGACCCGGGGCTTTAGAGGGTTTCAGATTTGTGATAACTTCGGCTACTTCCTCCGCTGTGAAATCCCTGCCCATTAATTCTCTATCTACCCCACTCATACTTGGTAGATTCGCGCCCTTCAGGAAATCCTTCAAGGCTCTCTCCGTATCAGAGGAGCGGATCACCTTCCCTCCATCATATAATTTCTCGTAGAAGTTCTTGAATTCACCTACTATATTCTTAGGGTTGGCAGAAAGTATTCCCGACTGTGTTCGTATGGCGTGGATATTGTAATTCTTATCCTTGGGATTAATTAGCTTGGCCAATAGGGTATCTGGCTTGTTTGCTTTTTCAAAAAATTTCCTTTTTGACCAAGTCAGCGATTTCTCTGCCTGGGAGGTAAGGAGCAGATTCACTTTAATCTGTGTGTCTCTAATCTTTTGGAGGGTAGCTGGGTCAGGAGACCTCTTATGCTGATCCCATAATTTTTTCAGTTCTTTCCGCCCCTCTATGATTTTTTTATTTCTCTCTCTCTTTCTCTTGGCCACCAGACTGATAAGAACCCCTCTTAATGTTGCTTTATGTGCCTCCGAGAGGGTGATGTGGGAGCGAACGCTTCCCTCATTTTCTCTAAAGAAATGTGTTATGTCTCCCCTAATTTTCTCTTGTAATTCTGGTATTTTGTGTAAGGACTCGTTTAGTTTCCAGTTTGCTCCTGGTCTGTCCAGCCCTATTTGTGCGCACCTTAGCTCTATGGGTGCATGATCAGACCACGAAATATCGTGGATCCCAGTATGGGAGATCTGTGGGACCAGTCTACTAGTGACAAAGAAGTAATCGATTCTGCTAAATGAGTTATGTGGGTGTGAGTAGAAAGTGCAATTTTTGTCTAAAGGGTGTGCCTCCCTCCAGACATCGACCAACCCCAAGTCTCTTAGCCCATGTTCAAGGGCCTTGGGCCTTGCCGTTGTTCCAAGCCTGGGGGGCTCTGATCTGTCCAGGTCTGCGTTCAACACCGTGTTAAAGTCGCCTCCCACTATTAGGGCACCCTTGGCATGTTTTTGGATGGCTGCGAAGGTTGCTGTATAAAAAGCTGAATCATGTCCATTTGGTGCATATATTGCCGCAATCGTAATGGGTTGCTGGTTTATCGATCCTGCCAGCAGGAGGAACTTACCTGCCCTGTCTTTTTTCACTGTGTCCACCACCAGTCCCACTCTATTGTGTATAAGTATTGCAACTCCGCGTTTCTTCTCCTTTGCAGAGGACAAAAACGTCTGTTTGAATTGCTTGTCAAAATATTTCGGGAAGCTGGTGGTGCTAAAATGAGTCTCCTGTATTAGGACAATGTCAGACCCTTTTCTCTTATAGTCAGTAAGAGCCACCTTTCTTCTACGGGAGCAGTTTAACCCTTTTACGTTATGAGAGATAAGTCAGTGTCATGGTGTGGGCCTGTTCTCACCTGTCGTCAATTTCTTTTCCATGGTAGGTGTCAGGGCGTTGCCGGAGAGCCTCCGCCGCCCTGTGATGTCCAGCAGCTCGTCCAGACCCAACGTTGCACCACCTAGGCAGAAGGTAGGATGGGAAGGGAAAGACACAAAAGGGACACAGGATACATAAGGAAAGTTACACAAAATGGGGAAGAAATCAGTGGCCCTTGACCATTGCTCTTCCCTTGCCTTTAGGACGTGGGAACCCGTTAGGTCTGCCCCCGGATCTCCTCCCTCCCGACGGGTGGCTCCCATCCCACTCATCCTAAGGACTTTCTCGGATCCCAGGGCGTAGACCCCGGTCCGAGGGTGCAGGTACATGACAGCGACCAGACCGCCTTCCCAGCCGGCGACTGCATCTGGTTTCCTTTCTTATAGCATCAACTCTGCTAATAGTCATATAACTTTGGATCACCCATCTATAACTTACAATTTTTGTAACCCAGCTTCAACTCCCCACCTCATTAGGTATCGTGTATTGATCTACTCCCCGATTATTCTAATTCTTATTTAACTCCTCTCCAGCTCCCTGGTTATTTGAATTCTATCTGATCTCTATTTAAACTTTTAGTTCCCTGTAACTCTAACTAACTAGACCCTATTTCTAATTCTATTAACTTCGACCCTGGTTTGAACTTTGTTGACCTAGCCCATATCTGAGGTACTGGTATCGCCACCTCTCTGTTATTCCCTTAGTTTTTTTTGTTTTATGATTTTAATAAGTTATATAAGAGATAATTGTATGTGAGACCCCTGTTTTGTGATCTCCAGGGTTCCCCATGTTGTTTTGCAGGCTTAACCACCTGGCGAGGGGGGTGCTAAGCTCCGTGTCTGCACATTGTAATTGTAATTGTATTTGTGGGGGGAAGGGTGATTGTATTTGTGGGGGGTGGTGGTAATTGTATTTGGGGGGAGGTAGTGGTAATTGTATCTGGGGTAGTGGTAATTTTAAATGGGGGGTAGTATAGTAGTGGTGCTTATATCTGGGGGGGTAATGGTGTTTGTATTTGTTAGGGAATGTTTGCAGCGTGTGTAGCGTGTGTAGCGTGTGTAGCGTGTGTAGCGTGTGTAGCGGTGTCTGTAATTGGGGAGTGTACCGGTGTCTCTTTGGGGGGGGTATAGAGGTGTCTGTATTATGAGGGGTATTGTGTGTGTATTGGGGGGGTATAGGGGTGTCTGTATTATGAGGGGTATTGTGTGTGTGTGTGTGTGTGTGTGTGTGTGTGTGTGTGTGTGTGTGTGTGTGTGTGTGTGTGTGTGTGTGTGTGTGTGTGTGTGTGTGTGTGTGTGTGTGTATTGGGGGGGGTTGTGTGGGCAGTGTGGGAGGGGGAATTTTATGAGTATTGGGAGGAATTGGGGGGCCTAGACTGGGGGGGTTGGGGTGGTGCCGTCCTGGAGAGGGCGGGCCCAGGCGAAGTTCTAGTCCTGGGTCCCAGGAAATCTGTCGGTGGCCCTGAAGGCTTGGACAGATTTATCATATGATTATAATGAGTGTGCGTGTGTGGATTACTTCTTATCTGATCAGAGTTTGCAGCGTGACATTCCAGAATATCAGTCTCTTGCATCACTGCTCTCTTGCCGCCACCCTTATAAGCCAGGAGGCAACCCTTGCACCCTCTATAACATGTACGAAGGCTAGTTTCTATATAGCTGCACCCATGGTTTGACCTCTATAGAGGTAATTACTTGCAGCTACAGACAGATGCATATTGGAAAGTTTTTTCTTAAAGCACAGGGCTACTAAAAATTAGGTTAAAAAATGATTACTATTATAAGTTCCCAAACTGTTTTTTTGTTGTTGTTGCAATTACGCACAGTGCTGCCACATGCAACAAATTACATTGTTAGGCCAGGGCCATGGTCCAAAAGACAGCGCTGAGCCGCGCCACTTACCCCCATCATCCCTACTGAGTGCGGCTTTAGATGGCGCTTCCGCACGCTTCCGCAGGTGTGCGGAGGCGTGTGGAATTGAAGCCGACAGTACAATTTAATTTTTCCCGCTGAGGGAAGCGGAGGGCCGGTCATGTGACCGCTAAAAGCCAATGGCAGTCCGTGACGTCGGTGACGTGGCGCGCTAGCCCCGCCTCCCATCCGCCTCCCACCCGGCTCACAAGCGCGCTCGCTGACGCTCATGCAAGGACACAAAAAAGCTCCTGCAGGAGAGCATGAGCGTCAGCGCTGCTCAGCGCTGTTATGTTTACCATGTCCGAGGCCTTACGTTATGTGAGTAAACTACCAAATTGTAAATCCCATTTCAGACTCTACAGCCAGAAAGATTTAAAAAAAAAACATTTATGATTTCAACCTGCTCAACGCAAGAATTCTATTTTGAGTATCACAGAAGAGTCGATGCATTGTTCCCTATTCCCGGAGCAGGCTGCGACAGTGTATATATGATGTCAACGTTCTTCGGTCAGTAACATTTTGTTTTTGCAAGGGCAGCTTTTGAAAACAGTTGCTGATACAATGCTACATATCTGGTGGGTTTGTCATGAAATTTCGAAACTATGGTCTCATCTTTATTCACTTATTAACCCTCTGGGTGCCCCCAGGAGGTAGCTCCAATGTCATGGGGGTTTTAGCACTTTCGTAGTAGCTGCGTCATAATCTAGTTCAGCGGTGGCAAACTCCAGTCCTCGGGGGGTCACCAACAGGTCAGGTTTAAACGATAACCCTGCTTCAGCCCAGGTGGCTCAATCAGTGACTCAGTCATAGATTGAGCCACCTGTGCTGAAGCAGGGATTATCCTTAAAACCTGACCTGGTGGTGGCCCCTTAGGGCTGGAGTTGGCCACTCCTGATCTAGTTGCTTGTTTTTGTAGGGAAGACCATATTCTGTGCTCCACAGCTGCGATCTTACAGGTTGAGGAAGAGCGCTGGGGCGGCACACGGGGGCGCAGCAAAAACAAAAAAATTGCGCACCCCTGCTCTAGAACTCAGTGTGAAAATAGAGATGTGCACATTTTTTACCCATGTTTGCACACCATGCAAAATATTTCACGTGAGAAAAGTGCACGCAGTTTTAAAAGTTCACAAGCAGCTTGCCCTGTAAAGTAACTCCATTTCGTAACCTGAAACATGGGTTTCGAGAGAGCCCTTCATTCTGTGAATTTTGCCAATTTCGCTAGAACTTAGTTTTTGTGGTCTAACAATACCCCATACCTTGCAAATGCAGAGGATTGCAAATACTTTCAGCTGGAAAAAGATATGGAAACTGCACAAGAAACTAGAGTGAGACTTAATCAAGAAGAAACAGAGACAACTACAATGCCCATCTCTGTATGACAGCAGACCATAAACACAACATCAGGTATTTCATATTAACAAAATGCCTATCGCCACTGTAAAAGCAACTAACCACCAGCATAAGTGTAATTTAGCATTAGAAACCTCAAATGACTTTTCAAAACAGATACCCCCTGTAAAACCAGAAGAACACACAGGCTGCCTGGGCGTTATAAACTTGTCTGATTATGAACGATCTAAACCTGAGATTTCAGTTCTCTCTAAGGGACCAACAATCTGTCCCACCACCAAACTGGATCAAATCCAACTAATCTCCAACCCAGAAGAATTCTTCGGGAGATTACGTCTGAAATAATATTTCCACGAAAAGAGCGCACCCCCAGAATGATGGAGTACAACACCAAGAAGAGGAACACCTATTTCACACCATAACAGGATGCAATGGCAAACTAGACAGCTACATACAGAGCTTCAGACTGCAAGTTTCTTCTCTAGCATCAGCACAGCAGAAACAAAATTATGTACAACCTTTCCCCATGGAGAGATCTGCAATCGAGGAATTGCGAACCAACCACATCACTATCAAAGCAGCAGCTAAAGGAGGTGCAGTGGTGGGTATGGACACAAATAAATACATAGAAGGCAACAGCCAACTTCTACTACAATAAATTGACCCAAGATCCAACCCAGGAATATACAAAGTAACTCAGTAATCTCAGCAACTCCTTCCATAATCAGCTGCAACCAGAATGGGGGCTACTCATACCTAACAACCTAGGAGTTGGTATCTTCTACATGCTTCCCAAAATCCACAAACCAGGAAACCATGGCGGACCGATTTATAACGGGTATGGATAGTGGAGAATATCCTCAAACCACTAGTCACAAACACCATCAGTTTATTCAAGATACCACAGACATTCTCAATAAAAACCTAACAACATCAAACAACTACTATCTGACAAACTACTAGTTGCCATGGATGTAGAATCCCTGTACAGTAACATCCGCCACAATAATGGCACAATTCCTTGCAACCTCTCCCCTGAATCAGAAATACAGCACTGAAGTAATTACCAAACGAATAGAATATATCCTCACACACTACTTCACATTCAACAAGGAAATGTACCTACAACTAATGGGCAATGGGCACCAGGATGGCACCGCAATATGCCAATCTTTTCATGCCAAATCTAGATTCCTAACCACATGCACCCACAAACCTTAAAAATATTACAGATACATTGACGATCTGTTTATAATCTGAAGAAAATCCAAAACAATTTTACGTGTCCTTGAATTAATTCCACCCATCAATTAAGCACAGAATAAATTATTCTGTAAACCTAGTGAACTTTCTCGATACAACAGTAACACTAAAGAATGGCAAACTACACATATCGGAATACAGGAACCCTGCAGACAGATATAGTTACCTCCATAACTCCAGCTTCCATCCCACTAATATAAGTCGAACCATCATATACAGTCAGGATACAAGATATCACCAAATATGCTCTGACACTAAAGACACCAACAGACACCTCACATGACCGAATCAATCATTCAGACTGAAGGGATACAAGCCAAAGACTATTGCCAGAACAATCACAACTGCCCTAAAAGTCCCATGAGAACACCTGATCCAATACAAAAAGAAACAACCACAAGCATACCACTCTAGTGGCTACATACAACCCGGCCCATGAGGGAATGTGAAAAATAATCAAAGATCTGCATCTCATGCTGACAGAGGATCACACATTAAAATACATCTTCCCCAACCCTCCCATCCTTGTATCCCAGCAACCGCCAAACCTCAGACCGAAGTTAATCAACAGAAAACTGCATAACGAACTCAAGGATGCTGAGAATGGCACAGGACTATGCAACATCACACTCTGAAAACTCTGCAAACATATATGCAAATATCCCACAGTCAGTCACATACATAAAATATTTCATGTTAAAGGATCATTCTGCTGCACATCCATGAATGTGGTTTATATGGTTCAATGCAATAAATGGGACCTAGATTGCTATATTGGTGAAACCAGCCATAAACTTCAAACCAGAAAGAGCCTACACAGATACAGTTCGTTTTCATGATGTGTTATTGTGTAACAGGGACTTAGCCCTGTTTAAGTAAAACTGCCTCTAAATGCTCTGAGGAAGCCAGCAGGGAGCTGGTTAATTGCAGCCTGTCAATTAACCAAGCTCCACCTGGCTAATCAGAGCTCTAGAAAAGCCTTCTGTGGGAAACTGCTAGAGAGACTTCTTAGCACACAACTGTGCTAACACAGGTCAGAGACACTCCTTAGCACACAAGTGTGCTGACACAGGAGAGCAAAGACAAAGGATTGCCACAAGCAGAGACACAGATAAGAACTTTTATATTTTCATGACAGATGTTTGCATAATATTGTTTTGGACCTGGAAGTAGGTCTACCCAGGGGGATAGCTAGGGGACCTACTGTTTAGTTAATCTCCAAAGGGGAGTAGAGTTTTATTTTATGCTTTGTTGTTTAAAGGAACAGGCTCAATAAAGCCATGTTTTACTTTCATCCAAATCAGTCTCCATTAGTGTACCTCTGCACACATCACTTACAAGAACGATATTGCACTCCAGTGCAACACCACTTCTCACCACCAGATCATTCCATAAATTATTTAAAAATCCAAATCCTCAAAGGAACGTTTAAAAGCACTCGAGAACGGAAAACATTTGAACTTAAAATGATAATGCTCTTTGACACTAAAACAAGAGGAGATAATGCTGATATAGGGGTTTAAACATACTATCATAATTATTTGTAAGGTTTCTCCCTACCTCTCTGTTAATTTTACAAATCAACCCTCTACCCCCCTCCCCCCCACTTAATTTAAGTGCCTTCGAAAAGCGCACGTGGCCTGTAAACCCCGCGCCCCTCAGCACTCAGTCTCGTGCCACCCCCAAGGGGTCGCGCGCCCCAGTTTGCGCACCGCTGCTCTGCAGTATTCTAAATAGGTGCAGGTAAGAGGGAGAATCCCTAAAAAAATCCTCTAACAAATATAACATTATACATATATGTCACCTGTAAAAAAAATGTAACAAGACATGATGAATCAATAGAATAATGTATTTACTGCTCATAAGTAGAAAAAATACATTAAGGTAAAAAAAAAAATACTGACAAAACTAAACTACACAAAAATAAAAATGACATGGAAAACAGGTATCTACAGGATGTTTCTTTCCTGACAACACTGTGGTGAAAGAAATGTCTATATATCAGAAAATTAGGAAAATACACTAATAAACACGAGGAAGAAAAATCCATAGGCAATAGGCCAAATAAATAAGTCCAATACTGTATAATGAATAGGTGGGGTACACATCAAAACACACTATTTGCATAAAAAAATCATATCAGGCAAATAAGCAAAAAAAAAAAAGACCGTCAAGAAGGGGGGCAACGTTTCAGGAATGATATCCTTTCTTTTGGCCCATTCCCCCCCTACACACACGGGAATGTGATATCTGGATGGGCGGAGGGAGGATGCCTGCCACTGCTCTTTTCCTGAGTTTCTGGGGAGGGACACATCTAAAGGGAAGTACTGCTTTTTGTACAGCATACGTGGGAATGGGCCAGAATGTTTTATTCTTAATAATGGGCATATACGCTATTATCAAGATCTGGATAATAGGTCTTTTGCCCGTTACTGTATGTGTTGTGGAGGGGGGGGAGTGTTGGAGGTAGAGGGGGTGGGTAGTAAGGTGACCATTGATTGCCAATGTGGTTATCTGTTCCCTGTTGAGGGCATAGGTAACAACAGACAAAATCAATGGGTTTAATGGCCTACTGTTTATTTTAATGTGCAGTATTCTATTGTCAATGTAATTTTATTGTGTATTTTTTTCCTGCACAAATGGTCAAAAGCGCTATTAGCCACTAATACATTTGCCCACTTGTGTGTGTGGTGTAGGGGGTGGGAGTAGTCACCCCGAGGCGTGTGGTTATGCCTCCCGGGTGGGCAGTGGGAGGGGTTAACCCCTTAATTACCATAGTGGTTACAACCGTTAAGGCAATTAAGAGATTAACCTATTCCATAACCCTCCCTTCAGGCCTAACCACCCTCCCCAGGGCAACTACAGTACACCCTTCACCCACCCCATTAAAATAATATCAGTAAACCCTTAATTACCTTAGTGGTAGTAACCACTACTGTAATTAAGGGGTTACTGGTGTTTTAATGGCTGGGCATCGGCCCTTCAATGTTGGTCAAGAAGAGGAGGAGGTCACCTTCACCCTGGCAGGGATAAGTAAAATATTTATTAATTTCATCTGTTTTTTACTATACTGTATACTGTATTTGAATGGGCAAAATCGCTGGTAGCCATACTGAGTTAAGGTACTAAGTATATGTGTAGCAACTAACAGTTTTCTGAACTGCATATAGGGCTGTAAACTAGTCCTGTTTCTGCCTCTCTACCATATTAACAATAAGACTATAAGAGCTATCATGATTCACCCTATTTGGGGATTATTATATAATCAAGGGTGTCTCAAGTGATTGCCAAGTGTAGCAACTTTTATTTATGTGTTGTGTTTGTGTCATTGCTTGTTTGCAGTTTTTCTATTTTTGAAATGAAACTTCTTTTCTGGCACCTACAGAGTTTTGATAGGAAAAATCTCTTGCGTTGTAACAAAAAGCATGACGGAAGTGATGTCACGCTACAGATGGGCGCGCGCCCACGCATGCATCCACACACACACACAGTCAATGTCACACTGCCACACACACACACACACACGAGGAATTCAGTTAGTATAAATATAGAAGTGCAAATACCTAAAACGGGGTGTGTGTCTTTACGTTTTGTCACTGACATTGTGTTTTGATTTTTAATTAAAAACATCACCATCACAAATACAATTTCTGTGACAAAACAGTGACAAACGACAAAGTTTCACTTAAAATGCGCTTGCCTGGCACACACAACTTTTTGATTCTAATAAAAAGTTAAGTCTTAACTACCCAACCATTCCAACTGGATTTGAGTGCTTATAAACAGGAGCTCTTCTCTTGCATCTACATGTAGCTCTTTTTCTGGCACCTTCCAAAGGAGCTACTAGTGCTGTACACAACCTGTAGGTTCAGAAGATCTGGGCCTCCGCTAGCAGGGAGCCTGGGGTAATGATTCTAGTGCAGCGCCTCCACTTACCCAGGATCCCCATTATGAAAGATTTACCCTGGGCAAGAAACGTACCATACATTGTGGGTGCAACCAAGCTTTACTGTGATTATGCTGTGATACCTCACTATTCACATAACATGCATATATAACATAACATTGACATCACTCATAACACCTAACACATCATAACAACTGGCTCTTATACTATAGTGGCTCGGCCACACCCCGAGGGGAATATCGTCCTGTACAACCGTGGCTCCGCCACGCTCTCATAGAGTATGTCCTTGTGAAACTTAAGTAGGATAGGTTCTATCCGCTAGCCACTTGCTAGTGTCTTATCAAAGTTACTCCTAAGGCGGGATCAGCGCCTGATGACCGGTGTCGGTGCACTTGCTGTTTACAAAGTACCTTCCGGTCACGGCGGTGACCGGCACCTCTTCTCAAAGGGTCCATCGCATCCAACCCTTGACCGTCCGATATCGCGCGGCTCCACCGTCTGAGCCCAGACAGCAGTATCCGGCCACAACTCCGTGCGCTTGATTCCTATCTAAGGTGCTTTCCACTACGGGCGTCCCTGCAGTACCGCAACCTACGGTGACTCAGGGAATGCTCCTATGGACCTGGGGGTAGTATCTGGCCTATGCAGGCGGGTCACGGACCCTCTGCACTCGCACTACCGCTTGCAGCACTGTCCCGCTCTCATCTGCTAGCGTGGTCTCTCCCCCACGCTTCCTGTTCTCCTCCCCTCGAAACCCAGCCTTTCCATTGACTCCTAGCGTCAGCTGACTCCTCCGGGGTTCGCGGGGGTTATAGTTCATTACAGAGCCCTTCCTCATTGGCTCGTCGTTCGCGCGCTTCCAGAGCGCATGCGCGACCTCTTCCTTTGATTAGTGACCTCGCAACATTGCGTAACAACATGGCGGCGCCCTGTACTAGCTTGCCGTCGCGGAACCCGCCGTACAAGTGCATACATATACGGTATCTTAACACATCCTTACATACAGTACAAGTATTGTTTTACTAGGGCATTTGCCCATGCCTTTGTGGGTGGGTAAGGTAAGAGTTTGCATCCCATACTGTCTTGATCAGCACTATCAGAGTTTAATAAATATCCCCCATTAGGCTGCGTCCATAGAGGCTGACGCTGAGGCTCATTTGCGCAATCAGGAGCGATTGCATGAACTAGCAGACGAGCCAGCGGGGGGAGGCGGAGCACTGACGTCACTGGGCCAATAGCCCGCGAAGCACCGATGTCAAGGCGCTGTGACGTTGACGCTGCTTTGCTCTGGTTTTCAGCCAACAGCACGCTCAGAAACAGGTTCTGCTGTCGGCTGAAAATCCCTGCGCCTCAGCACGCCTGCGGACGCTCACGGGAGCCCCCTCTCAAGAGGATGACGGGGCTCATCGCGGAGCGTCCGCACGGCTCAGTGCTGACTGTCCTTCTATGGACGCAGCCTTACATGCCTGTAAAATTATATGAGCAGCACTACAAAATGATTTATTGTAACAGTAAAATGTAAAAACAAAAAAAAATATGGTTGTCACGGGAGACCAGGACTAACACACCAGGGATCAACTCGCCAGTTAAAGTGAATTTACTGGTAAAAGATAACCACAACTGTTCAGACATAAAACACACACTCCCAACTGGGGAACACCCTGCAGGCCTAGGTGCAGGGACCCCTGAGAAGAGATTTCCCCCGTTCTGCTCCCATGCAGGGTTCAGCAGGCACTGCTATCAGAGACCCCAGCCGACACCCACAGGTGCCCAGAACTCTGGGACCTCTAGCAGGCTCTGACTGGAACTGACTCTGGAATCCCCACTAAAACTCTAACTAGGGGCCTCCCTCCCCACCTTGTATACCCCATGCCACAACATGGATACATGAAGGGAGAGTTAAGGCCAGGTGCATTCAATATGACCCAGCTCCTGATTGGTGGGCTAACATGCAACATTAAATGAGTAACATGGAAAAGGTCAGCCTGAACTAGCAACATTTCTCCTGAGTACAGAGTTAACCCCTGGTCCCTGAATTGCTGGAACCAGGCTGCACAGCACACACACATATACATACTGTATATGCTATACGGTGGAGGTTTCTTGTTGCCTTTTTCACCCACCATAACTTAAAATGTGATGGGAGATATATATATATTAAATTTAAAAAAACATGTAGAGAAACGGACCACTCATAAAGCCTCCAAAGAATAAAAAATGGAAAATAATACCAAAACCTATGAGTATGCAATAAAAAAAATAGCACCATTGAGGTTAGTACACCAGGGCAGTTACTACAAGATCTTAAATACTATCCTATCCTCAGCTCCGTGAACTTACCACCAAAAAAACCACTGTGACTGTGGTACAAACAAGGTCTATTTAAAGCTGCAGTTCAGTCAATATCCTGCATGTGTGTTTTTTTTAAATAAATCAGTTCTGTAGTAAGAAAAAATACTTTTAGCATTTTCTGTTTTTGAAAGACCAATTTTCTTGTATTCTATTTTAACAAGCATTTACTAAGGCACTGACCCTTCATGTCCTGTCACAAGCCCTGGCACACCCCTTTGTCAGCCCTGCCCTCCCTCTAGCACATGTCAGTGCAGGAGTGCTCATGAATATTCATGAGCTTCCACTGAGAGAAAGAAGCAGAAGAAAAACAGATCCCTTCACTAATGATGTCACCAAATTTCGCCGATCAATACACGGAGAACGAATTGACCTGCAGCTATACAGTTCTTTAGGTAATTAGAGATTGCCCACATGAAACTATTGAAGTAAAAAAATAAATTAAAAAAAAAAAGACTGAACTGCAGCTTTAATTTCCCACCTCAACATGAGATCCAAACTACTCCTATAATAATGCATAGAATACTAAAGCTAGAGTGTAAATGCACTTGCCAATAAAGATATGGCTAAATAAGCTTACAAATATGCATGAAAATATATATATTGCAGCCATGCATGTCACAGAGGGGGAGGTGGGTAAAAAACGAATTGAAAGAAATCCGCATACAAATGTATAATTACCCACAGGCAAACAAACATAGGTAAATACCCTGAATCAATCAAAGGAAATGTGCCTGTATAGTGCAAATATAACCAGCACGCCCCAACTAGGAACTGGGCATAAACGTCCATACAGGCAAATCGCCTATAAAAAGGGGTAGAAGAACCACAATAAAGCGGGTGATGTGTATATATATATCTATATCTATCTATATCTATATATTTCTCAAAGTGTCCTATGTGTCGTTGCCTGTCTGTCTGTATGTGTCTCCCTGTGTCTAGGGACAATCACATTGGCTCCCTTGGCCCGCCCGCCCCCGCACACCTCTCATTGGCCGGTCACACACACACACACACCACCCCCTCCTCCCCCCCTCGCCCATCCATCCTCTCACCCCCCCGCCCTCCTCAACGGCTGCCCGGCCTTGACCACCCGCCCCCCCCCGCCCTTCCCGGCGGCTGGCCCGCAACAACGGAATCACCCCCTATCACCACTCCGCGGGACCTCACAAACATCACCCTCTCTCCCGGTGCTCCCTCCCACAGACTGCTCCCCCCCCCAAGAGCACGCTCTCGCCGCTCTCACCTTAAGGCCTAGAGGCCGCGCCCTCAGCTCACCATCCCCGAGAGCGCTCCTCCGGCTCTCTCAGCCGGGAGCTGTACGGGCCTGCTGCCCACACCACCTGCTCACCTGAGCGTCTCAGCTCCGCCTCGCCGGGGGGAACGGAGACCGCCGAGGAACCCGAGGAAGAGGAGGAGCGCGGCCCGGTACGAGGTAAGTAAACGCAGGGGAAGGGATCTTTCACCCGGCCCGGCCCTTCACCCCCTGGCCCGGCCCTTCACCCCCCTGGCCCTTCAACCCCCCCCCCGGCCCGGCCCTTCACCCCCCCCCCCCCCGGCCCGGCCCTTCACCCCCCCCCCCCGGGCCTGGTTCTTCACCCCCCCCGGCCCT
Organism: Ascaphus truei; assembly: GCF_040206685.1. NCBI lineage: Eukaryota > Metazoa > Chordata > Amphibia > Anura > Ascaphidae > Ascaphus > Ascaphus truei. The sequence goes on along the minus strand of NC_134492.1, from coordinate 39,089,563 downwards.
GACCTTCACCCCCCCCCGGCCATGCCCTTCACCCCCCCCGGCCATGCCCTGCACCCCCCCCCCCCTGGCCATGCCCTTCACCCCCCCCGGCCCTGCCCTTCACCCCCCCCCCGGCCATGCCCTTCACCCCCCCCGGCCCTGCCCTTCAACCCCCCCCTGACCCTGCCCTTCACCCCCTCAGCCCTTCACCCCCCCAGGCCTGGCCCTTCACCCCCACCCCCCATGGCCCTGACCTTCACCCCCCCTCCCGGCCATGCCCTTCACCATCCCCCCCGGCCATGCCCTTCACCCCCCCCGGCCCTGCCCTTCACCCCCCCCCCCGGCCCTGCCCTTCACCCCCCCCCCGGCCATGCCCTTCACCCCCCCCGGCCCTGCCCTTCACCCCCCCCCCGGCCCTGCCCTTCACCCCCCCCCCCCGGCCCTGCCCTTCACCCCCTCTGGCCCTGCCCTTCACCCCCCCTGCCCTTCGCCCCAACCCCCCCTGTCCTTCACCCCCCCCCACGGCCCGGCTCTTCACCCCCCCGGCCCTGACCTTCACCCCCCCCGGCCATGCCCTTCACCTCCTCCGGCCCTGCCCTTCACCCCCTCCGGCCCTGCCCTTCACCCCCTCAGCCCTTCACCCCCCCGGCCTGGCCCTTCACCCCACCCCCCCCGGCCCTTCACCCCCCCCCGGCCCTGACCTTCACCCCTCTCCCGGCCATGCCCTTCACCACCTCCCTCCCGGCCATGCCCTTCACCCCCCCCCCCCGGCCATGCCCTTCACCCCCCCCGGCCATGCCCTTCACCCCCCCCCCCCGGCCCTGCCCTTCACCCCCCCCGGCCCTGCCCTTCACCCCCTCCGGCCCTGCCCTTCACACCCCCCCTGCCCTTCGCCCCAACCCCCGCTGCCCTTTGGCCCCACCCTCCCTGCCCTTCACCCCCACCCTCTCTGCCCTTCGCCCCCATCCTCCCTGCCCTTCGCTCCCACCCTCCCTGCCCTTCGCCTCCACTCTCCCTGCCCTTCGCCCCCACCCTCCCTGCCCTTTGCCCCCACCCTCCCTGCCCTTCGCCCCCACCCTCCCTGCCTTCGCCCCCACCCTCCCTGCCCTTCACCACCATCCCCACCCTCCCTGCCCTTCGCCCCCATCCCCACCCTCCCTGCCCTTTGCCCCCATCCCCACCCTCCCTGCCCTTCGCCCCCATCTCCACCCTCCCTGCCCTTCGTCCCCACCCTCCCTGCCCTTCGCCCCCACCCCCACCCTCCCTGCCCTTCGCCCCCACCCTCCCTGCCCTTCACCCCCACCCCCACCCTCACTGCCCTTCAACCCCACCCCCACCCTCCCTGCCCTTCGCCCCCACCCTCCCTGCCCTTCGCCCCCACCCCCAGCCTCACTGCCCTTCGCCCCCACCCCCACTGCCCTTCGCCCCCACCCCCACCCACACTGCCCTTCGCCCCCACCCCCACCCTCACTGCCCTTCGCCCCCACCCTCCCTGCCCTTTGCCCGCACCCCCACCCTCCCTGCCCTTTGCCCCCTCCGGCCCTGCCCTTCGCCCCCTCCGGCCCTGCCCTTCAACCCCTCTGGCCCTGCTCTTCACCCCCTCTGGCCCTGCCCTTCACCCCCTCTGGCCCTGCCCTTCACCCCCACCTTCCCTGCCCTTCGCCACCACCCTCCCTGCCCTTCGCCCCCACCCTCCCTGCCCTTCGCCCCCACCCTCCCTGCCCTTCGCCCCCACCCTCCTGCCCTTTGCCCCCACCCTCCCTGCCCTTCGCCCCCACCCTCCTGCCCTTCGTCCCCACCCTCCTGCCCTTCGCCCCCACCCTTCCTGCCCTTCACCCCCATCCCCACCCTCCCTGCCCTTCGCCCCCACCCTCCCTGCCCTTCGCCCCCACCCCCTCCCTGCCCTTCGCCCCCACCCCCACCCTCCCTGCCCTTCGCCCCCACCCCCACCCTCCCTGCCCTTCGCCCCCGCCCCCACCCCCACCCTCCCTGCCCTTCACCCCCAAACCCACCCTCCCTGCCCTTCACCCCCAAACCCTCCCTGCCCTTCGCCCCACCCCCACCCTCCCTGCCCTTTGCACCCTCCCTGCCTTTCGCCCCTTTTCCCCTTCCTGCCTTTCGCCCCTTTGCCCCCTCCCTGCCTTTCGCCCCTTTGCCCCCTCCCTGCCTTTCGCCCCTTTGCCCCTTCCCTCCCTTTCGCCCCTTTGCCCCCTCCCTGCCTTTCGCCCCTTTGCCCCCTCCCTGCCTTTCGCCCCTTTGCCCCCTCCCTGCCTTTCGCCCCTTTGCCCCCTCCCTGCCTTTCGCCCCTTTGCCCCCTCCCTGCCTTTCGCCCCTTTGCCCCCTCCCTGCCTTTCGCCCCTTTGCCCCCTCCCTGCCTTTTGCCCCTTTGCCCCCTCCCTGCCCTTCGCCCCCTCTCCCTGCCCTTCACCCCCTCTCCCCCCTCCCTGCCCTTCGCCCCCTCTCCCTGCCCTTCGCCCCCTCTCCCCCCTCCCTGCCCTTCGCCCCCTCTCCCCCCTCCCTGCCCTTCGCCCCCTCGCCCCCCTCCCTGCCATTCGCCCCCTCGCCCCCCTCCCTGCCCTTCTCCCCCTCGCCCCCCTCCCTGCTCTTCGCCCCTTCTCCCCCCTCCCTGCCCTTCTCCCCCCTCCCTGCCCTTCCCCGCCCCTCCACGCCCCCCGCCCCAGCAATCACGGGCAACGCCGGGTTTATCAGCTAGTATATATATATATATATATATATATATATATATATATATATATATATATATATATATATATATACACACACACACACACACACACGAGCACAGCAGCAGAAAATGAGGGCGACAATACTATAACCAAGTTCAAAATAATGTAATTGAAGAGTGACAACATTGGCAAAGGCATGGTAAGTAACTCTAACGCGTTTTAGCGCTTCGTCAGAGAGTATATGCCTCTATTGTAAACGAAGGGCTTTAAAGCTTCCTCCCCCTACCGGAAATGACGTAGCGCCAGGTGCCACACCGCAGCCAAATCTACCACTACCGTCACACGTTACCAGGGAAATCCATTGCAGGTCTCTCTACCAGAGGTTATAAAATTTGAAGCTCCTAGATTTTACCCATACAACATATCTCTTTTAATTATTAGTTCATCTGGGGTATTTATGGGACAGCCCTTTAACAAGTGCTAAACAGGTGTGTGGCAATAACCAACACATTATTGAGACATCCCTCCAATAATAACCATGATTAAATAATGACACCTTTTTAATCTCTCACCCCGATTGTTTATTGCACAATGATCTCTCCTCTGGACTTGAATGCCATTAGAGCTTGGGTGTTTCTTTAACACATGAATTATTATTTATTTTCACTGCGGGACCATTGTGTTCATCAGAGTTAATTATTTGGCAGTGTTTGAGGTTTCACAATTTTTATAACATTGCAAAATAGGCAATGTAACAACATCAATTATTTATAAAGAGAATCAAACACCTGTCTATACAGGATTTTTTTTAAAAAAAAGCTGTGTGTGCTGTGCACGCGCATAGTAAGTGAAACTTCTTTGACTTTTGTCACAGAAATTGACTTATAACGCGCGTGCTCGGCACACATGTCAGTCAGTGTATTCAGTCAGTGACTATGTATGTGTGTCAGTCAGAAAGTATGTATTTGTGTCAGAGAGTATGTATGTGTGTTTGTGTATGTATGTGTGTCAGTCAGAGAGTATGTATGTGTGTCAGTCAGTGTGTGTATGTGTGTCAGTCAGTGTGTGTATGTGTGTCAGTCAGTGTGTTCATGTGTGTCAGTCAGTGTGTGCATGTGTGTCAGTCAGTGTGTGCATGTGTGTCAGTCAGTGTGTGCATGTGTGTCAGTCAGTGTGTCAGTGTGTGCATGTGTGTCAGTCAGTGTGTGTGTGTGTGTGTGTGTGTGTGTCAGTCAGTGTGTGTGTGTGTGTGTCAGTCAGTGTGTGTGTGTGTGTGTGTGTGTGTGTCAGTCAGTCAGTGTGTGTGTGTGTGTGTGTGTGTGTGTGTGTGTGTGTGTGTGTGTGTGTGTGTGTGTGTGTGTGTGTGTGTGTGTGTGTGTGTGTGTGTGTGTGTGTGTGTCTGTGTGTCTGTGTGTCTGTGTCTCTGTCTCTGTCTCTGTCTGTGTATGTCTCTCTCTCTGTGTTGTGTGAATGTCTCTCTGTGTCGGTCAGTGTGTGTATGTGTGTCAGTCAGTGAGTGTATGTGTGTCAGTCAGTGTGCGTCAGTGTGTGTGTCAGTCAGTGTGTGTGTGTCAGTCAGTGTGTGTGTGTGTGTGTCAGTCAGTGTGTGTGTATGTGTGTCAGTCAGTGTGTGTGTATGTGTGTCAGTCAGTGTGTGTGTATGTGTGTCAGTCAGTGTGTGTGTGTGTGTATGTGTGTCAGTCAGTGTGTGTGTGTGTGTGTATGTGTGTCAGTCAGTGTGTGTGTGTGTGTGTATGTGTGTCAGTCAGTGTGTGTGTGTGTGTGTGTGTCAGTCAGTGTGTGTGTGTCTATGTGTGTCAGTCAGTGTGTGTGTGTATGTGTGTCAGTCAGTGTGTGTGTGTGTCTCCTCCCCCCCCACCCCCTGCGAGACGTGGCCGCACCGGGCCCGGCGTATGTGAGGGGCAGATACCTTAATAAAGCCCCCCCCCCTCCGGAAGTGCTGCGTGAGCAGAGGCGATGGAGGCAGTGTCGGCGGGGGAAGGGGGGCAGCGCGTCATCGTCAGCAGGAGCTGGCTTCGAGGGGAGCGCTGCAGCGATCCCCTTCTGATGGTGCTGTGGGGAACGCAGCGCACTCTATCCCCCCTCCCCCGCCGTTCCATGCCTCGGCCGGGGGAGGTCAGCAGGGAGGGGCGGCAATTAAATTTTGAGGGGGAGCAGTACTCATTAGGAGCTGCGGCGGCGAGTAAATGTTGAGCGGGTGGGGGGGACCGTTTGGGGGGGAACAAAGATGGTTAGGAGCGGCGCCGGCGGCTATCGCCGCCGCATATGATTTGCCAGAACACAGCCTGGCCTCAACTGCCAGCACTTTGACGTCACATCCGTTTCATTTTCTATCCCCACAATCCATTTTTGTCCCATTAGGAATGAGGTGCCACTAAAGAAGTTTCACTTCAAAAAATGATTTGATGAAGGAGAGCAATGGAAATGCTGAGAAAATATTCTGTATCAAAAATGAAAAGTTACCTTATTTCGTCTCCCAGTTGGAAAATGTGTCCAAAAGTGGTGCAAAAATAGGTCCAGATTTGTGAAATTAAATTTTTTTACAAATGTCATACAGTTGCTCTCTGGTGTAAGTAGTGCTCTACTTTCCAATATCCATCTATCACGGATACAGCCAATATATGGCCATAAATGCAGACAGGATGTGGCGGTGGAACAGAGTGGTAGTGTGGGCTACCTAAGCATAATGCGTAGTCCTCAGTACAGGTACAGGAGGATTCAAAGCAAGCATTCCCTAGTCTTTGCTGAGGCACAGCGTCCTGTAGGGCAGCGGTGCGCAAACTAGGGGGCGCGACCCCCAGGGAGGGCGCGAGACTGCCGGCGGGGGGCGCGGGGTTTATAGAGGCCCCACGCGCTTCCCGAAGACACTTAAATTAAGTGCCGGGGGAGCTGCAGGGCCTCTGTAAACCTTTACTTACCTAAGCTCCGGCGGCTTCCTTCCTGCATCGCCATGGCAACGCGGCGTCAAAATGATGCCGCGAGGTCATGTGAAGTTACGTTGCTATGGCAACGTGACGTCATGACGCCGGAGCGCAGGTACGTGGGGCTTAGGGGGGGCGCGGGAGTGAGGGGACGCCGGCAGGGGGGCGCAGGGAAAAAAGTTTGCGCAAAGTTTTTAACTTGCACCCCCACCTACCTGCTTACCTCCTGGCTCACCCCTCCCCCCCCCCCCCCCAAATCTCCTTGGCTCGACGTCAAATGACCCCGTGGCGTCATTTGATGCCAGTTACCATGGCGACGCATCGCCGAAGATCAGGTAGAAGCTGCAGAGGCCTCACGCGATCCCCCTTGGCATTTAATTTAAATGCCTTGGGGGAGAGCGCGGGACCTCTGTAGCCGCGTCCCTCCTGGAAATTCTGCCGCCCCCCACTTTGCGCACCCCTGCTGTAGGGGACCATGAGATAGTGTTCAGCTCACATATCTAGTCCCCAAAGGAGAGAAGAGAGGGGGGAGTAACTGCTGTATCCTGTGAAGAGATGCTGCTCGAGAGGTACCGGTGTGGGAAATAGTGCCTGTTACGAATAATCCTCTGAGTACCCAGAACGCTGAGTTACAGAAAAGGACAGGGTGTCCTGTAGGTGCTCAGTAAATTCCCTCTGGGTAAGTGGTAGTCATAACAGAACATATCATGTGGGAGGACTCAGGCGGATGTCAGGAACTGACCAAATTTAAACAAATAAAGGCTGACCCTACATACATAACCCTACAGACAAGGGAAGGTAGGGGTAGGGGAAAAGGAAGGAAAGTCTGATAACTAAGGCTGCGTCCATAGTTTAGCAGTCAGCGCTCCTCCGCGCTCATGCTGAGGCTCGTATGCGCAATCAGGAGCGATTGCATGAACTAGCAGATGAGCCAGCGTGTGCGATCGGGAGGCGGGGGGTGGGGGGCACTGACGTCACTAGGCCAATAGCCCGCGAAGCACTGGCGCTGCATCGCTCTGATTGGAGGTTTTCAGCCGACAGCGCGCTCAGAAACAGGTTCTGCTGTCGGCTGAAAATCTCTGCGCCTCAGCACGCCTGCGGACGCTCACGGGAGCCCCCTCTCAAGGCATCCTCATTGAGGATGACCGGGCTCATCGTGGAGCGTCCGCACGGCTCAGCGCTGACTGTCCTTCTATGGACGCAGCCTAAGGGTGGTCTGTCCCTATGTGCGGTCCTGACCCAATTGAGTATCAGCTGCTGTAGCTGCGTTCTAGCACAGGGGTGGCCAACTCCAGTCTTCAAGGGCCACCTACAGGTCATGTTTTAAGGATATCCCAGCTTCAGCACAGGTGGCTCAGTCTTCAACTGAGACTCTGAGCCACTTGTGCTGAAGCTGGGATATCCTGAAAACCTGACCTGTTGAAGGGGGTTGAGGACTGGAGTTGTGCACTCTTGAAGTAGAACATACACCAAATGTTGATATATCAAGGTTTTTTGCATAGATTGATTTAATTGGTTATGCAAAAGGCATAAGCAAGCAATATGGGGAGTGCTTGTATGAGCCGTAACGATGGTCCTGCGACACATAATATATGGTACACATTAATATTTACATTTTAAGACTGGCGTCGTTTTTCCAAAACATTTTTAGCTGCCTCTAAGCCCGTGGCCGTACCTTGCCCCAAACATCTACTGATGCCGTAGGATACATCAGGGGAGAGGAGAGTGGGTGATGTAGGTGGGAGTGGGTGATGTGAGGAGGGGGGAGAGACAGAGTGATATTGGGAGAGGGGGAAGGGAGTCACACGGGAGAGACAGTGGGTGGGTAACATGGGAGAGACAGCGGGTGGGTAACATGGGGGAGACAGCGGGTGGGTAACATGGGGGAGACAGCGGGTGGGTAACATGGGGGAGACAGCGGGTGGGTAACATGGGGGAGACAGCGGGTGGGTAACATGGGGGAAGACAGCGGGTGGTTAACATGGGGGAAGACAGCTGTACGTCTCTCTTCCCAATACACAGAGAGCATGAACGTTGCAACCATGGGTAAAAACAACTTTGATGGGACTCTTCCAGATTAGCGCTATCGCAGTTTACAGAATAAGGGCCACAGTTTTACAACGAACGAGGAATTCATTACTTTGGAAATCGTCCCAGAATCAATAACACAGTTTTTATGGATATATAATTTTGTTTATACAGTATATTGTGGCAACAGTATGCAGCTCTTTACAAAATTATAATACAGGAAAAATAAAGTAGAAATAATGGGGATAAGATCCATGAGTAAATGACCACATAAGTCAAAGGGAGACCCCATAGGCACACTCTCTTCCTTTCCCACCTTTTTTTTTGTTTCTCTATCCCAACACTAGGGATTTTCTTATTTTCTGACTTTCCTTGCTTTCCAGTTTAAAGCAGTTTATTCGCCCCGACTCCATTTTTGTAAACTTTCTGGATGTATGCCCCTTGTGAGAAATCAATATGGCTGCCATCCAAGCCTCATTCCCGTGGGTCAATAGGAAGCAGGAGTGTCATCAGAGCATGATATAGCTGCTTCCCATTGGATGATCCCAGCAACCATCTTTGATTTTACTTGCATTTCACCTGCACATGAAAAAGCTAAATATATTGGGAAGCAGGGGAGCTAGAAATAGAATGGTTCAGCTCCAGGGGACATGGGGGATTGCTGATTTAAATGTTTTTGATGTTACTGATGTCAAACAGTTTGAGACAAGGTTGTATAAAGTCCCTTCTGTCTCTGAGATACTGTTTTACAAATTAGGTTTACTAATGAACCTGAGGGAAATTGGGAAGACTAACTGTATTATGGAGATCATAAAAGTTGTATGTGAGATGTGTAGCCCCGTGTCTAAGGGAACTACGTGTGCTGAGTACATGTCTGGGGTACAGGAGGCCTGATCCTCCTCCACTGGGAGCCTTGGGTGATGGCGTTCTTTGGTACACAGCGCCTCCACCTGGGTGGGATCCTAGCACAGTAGGATAACCCCTCGCAGGAACAATACCGGCAGTAAATAAAGGCACACACAGGTATAACCAACTATATTTACTGTCACATATCACTATAACACAATAATTGCACAAGGCCCCACATGCAGTATCCACACAATATATATACACCCCGGTGAGATCCCCCAAAGTATTAAGGTACCCTGGGCACCTAACCACCCGGTGTCCACAGAGCCAAGCCCACACAAAGTGTGTGGAGTAGCGCTACCCACTGTGTAAATGGCCGTTGGTGCACTTGATACCTGTCGGGTTTAAGGCCAGACCAGGTCAAACTGTAGAGAGTTGATCCGTCGGACCACAGAGTGATCCCACGACTCGGTCTACTGGATTCTCTTCTTCTGCCTCTGGAGGGGTCTCCCGCTGGAGTTTGCCCCTATAATAGTGTCTATTATAGTACCTGTGATCTGGTCCCAGACCACAGTTCACCACGTGGCGTCTGTCACTTGTGCAATACCCTGACAATGAGGTGCTAATGGGAAATTCCCTCTCTGGGGGCCTTCCCTGCAGCACAACAAGCTGTAGTGAGTTGGGGCCTAGCTGGGACCTGTTGGGAGATCTGGCCTAGCCCAGCGGAGCACTGCTCCCTGGACACTACCTTACTCCTCGCTGTCCTGCTCCCGACTGAAGCGTGGTGCCAAGCACGCCAAATATAACTCTCTCTCTTGCCCGTGATTCTAGCAGCCCTATTGGCTGTGCGCCCTCACGTGAGAAGCAGCCACTGGGGGCTTCTGGGACTTGAAGTCCCATGCGGAGCCTTTTCCTAATGGCACCGCACTGACTTCTCCTGCACATACATAAGGATCGCCCTGCACATGCCCTAGATCCAATATGGGGGCGCCCTGCATTGGCGATCCGCCTCTGAGCACCAGAGCCCCACTGATAGCCGCAGCCTCCCCCGCACCAGCATCGGAGGTAAGGGGACCCGGCTACAGATGGTTAACTCCATCTTTGTTGTTAACACTCGCAATAAAGGTCAAACTGGGTTTTCCGCACAAAATGGGTTGACACCATGACCCTTATTTACTAAGTGGTGCTACCCCATAAGACAAAAAAACTGAACTCGAAGACACCTTACAGCCCGTTCAAGTTAATAGGTATCTTCCAGGTATCTTATGGAATAGACTATGAACCAAAAGAAAAAGAACTCAGTTAAGTTAGCACTCAAATATCCCTAGTGATTTGTGTTTAACTTAAAATTATCTTTATTAAGGATTAATGATTAAAATAATAGGGATTCTTTTCCTCTTTGATACAATTACACCTAAGTGATGCACTCTATTCTACTAATCAAAATAATAAATCTTTATTCAAAATAAGTAAACATATGAATAGATTAAAACCTAAGGAGTGCGCTGTGAGAGATCAAATACAAGGTCTCTCTATTGTCAAATGGCTTGGGTCTATTAACCCCAGTAAGCCAAGTATGCTGGGCGCATCTAACACCAAATGTAAGGCATGAAGTTACACCCAAATGTAAGTACAGTATAAATGTATAGCAAAGATAAACCCCAGTGGGGGCTAAGAACTAGAGGTGGATAGAGGGTATTCCTGCTTGGTATAGCAGTTGTACCCAGTTGTACTGTGTGATATCATTCATATGAAGTGTATCACTGCATAAGAGATCTGCCAAAAAAGCAGTTGACAAAGGATGTGGTTAGAAACACCCCATTGTAAACTGATTGACTGTGACTGGTATCAGTATCAGTGATATCCCAATTAGAGAGGGTAGTAGTCATATAACAGTGGAATCCTTATCTAGAATATATCTTCAAGGATCTACTTACAGAGCCATACATGGGCTGTATATGCAAACCCACAATCAATCAGTTTACAATGGGGTGTTTCTAACCACATCCTTTTTCAACTGCTTTTTTGGCAGATCTCTTATGCAGTGATACACTTCATATGAATGATATCACACAGTACAACTGGGTACAACTGCTATACCAAGCAGCAATACCCTCTATCCACCTCTAGTTCTTAGCCTCACTGGGGTTTATCTTTGCTATAAATTTATACTGTACTTACGTTTGGGTGTAACTTCATGCCTTACATTTGGTGTTAGATTCGCCCAGCATTCTTGGCTTACTGGGGTTAATAGACCCAAGCCATTTGACAATAGAGAGACCTTGTATTTGATCTCTCACAGCGCACTCCTTAGGTTTTAATCTATTCATATGTTTACTTATTTTGAATAAAGATTTATTATTTTGATTAGTAGAATAGAGTGCATCACTTAGGGATTCTTTTCCTCTTTGATACAATTACACATGTTTTTATCCCTGATAGCACCTTTCTAGTTAGTAATTATTCACAGCTGAGCAGGGAACCCCTTCTCTTTTCCTAAAATAATAGGTGCATGAAAAGAATTAAAAGTTATTGATCTTGACACAGTATGTCAGATAACTGGAACTGTGCCAGCAGTAGTGATGACACTATGTGTCAAGTAACTGAGTCAATGTCAGTTATGGCTGGTCGCTACCATTAGTTAGACCCCTATTGTCGATCTAGGAATGGCAGTGTCTAGTTGCTTAGATGGAGTATCAATAGATAATTACATTCCCCCTGGCCAGGGAGAGGAATATAGTGGTGTGAGGCTGCGAATGATATATCTCATCAAATGCTATATGATATAGCCTGAGTCAGCAGTGTATGCTATAGTGACATGGTGTTCTAATCATTCTCTGAGTCAGGGTATTACAACTTGGTTGCACGACGTGGAGGGCTAGTACATTGCAGCCATTCCTAGATCGACCATAGGGGTCTAACTAATGGTAGCGACCAGCCATAACTGACATTGACTCAGTTACTTGACACAGTGTCATCACTACTGCTGGCACAGTTCCTGTTATCTGACATACTGTGTCAAGATCAATAACTTTTAATTCTTTTCATGCACCTATTATTTTAATCAATCATTAATAAAGATAATTTTAAGTTAAACACAAATCACTAGGGATATTTGAGTGCTAACTTAACTGAGTTATTTTCCTTTTGGTTCATAGTCTGTACAATTCTCAGTCAAGCACCATATCCAAACTATCATACACTTACCTTTTAGCTGAGCAGAGGTTCCTTTACCTTCCTTCCCCTCCCCCCCCCCCCCTTCCTATGGTATATATCTGATGGAATAGGGCTGCTTAGTAAGTTAGGGCCTATCACTTGTACTAACATTATTACTAGCGCTTTACAACGTACATATTGTGCTGTGCTATCGCCTCCATAAATAGGTCACCCTAGTAATGAAAGGATTAAAGAAACCTGTATTATAATTGTGTCTTTACACAACTTCAGTTGAGACAGACCAATTTGCCCCGAGGTTATGCTGCAATGCTGGTTTTCATGCCAAGATGGTAAAGTGCATCTTCTGTAACCTAAATTCATAAACAAACAAGTCACACCCACTCTAAAAAAAATATCCACCAATGATACAACTTACCACATCCCTGTTGAATATCAAGTGCATAAGCTCCCCCCGTACATGAAACCCACACCTTTGTGTCGTGGCTCCACCTCTTACATATACCTTTATAACCAGTTGGTAACTCATGATGATATGCTCTTCTTAGAGCATCTAAACTGATTTGTATACTGAGATCCTGAGAACCTCCATCATGCCTCATTTACTGATTGATGACAAATTCCCTGATTTCACGGCAGATAGCACAAATGGCAAGATGTCATGTCATGAGTACTTTGGAAAATCGTGAGTAAGAAGCAGTCACTGCACCTAAACCCCCTCCCATCAGCACATTCTTACTAAAATGTCAATGGTCTTTCTCCCAATCTTCCTAGACTGGTCTTCGTTCATCCCCCTGTATCCCTATTCACATCTATTCCCACCTGATCTACATCACTGTGATTTCAGGCTCTGCTGCTAGCTCCCACTGATTTTCCATGAGTGTCACTGGTAATGGTGTCCTTCTCATTGATATTTAGCATCAGCTGTATTGTCGACTTTAGTGGAGTCAAACTGACATTATTTAGCACTTTTCCATGAAAATGCCAGCTTTTGGTGCAGAAATCTTTTTTTTTTTTAAGTTGACATACTGTATCATGCTTGTTCTTCTCTCGCCCCCCCCCCCCCCAACTTGTTTCACAATTTTATCGTACTGTACGATCAATATCTTACTTGCCCCAATCTATTCCTACGTAACTCCTCCACTTCATGTTGAAATCCCAACATGCCTCTCTATCTCCTACTTTTTCTGTCTCATTCTGCTCCCCATGTACCAGGTGCTCCTCCCAAAATGCCTACCCACTAACCTCTTGAGCGAGGAACGTTGCAAACATAGCTAGGTACATGTCAAATAAAAGGTAAGGTGAAGAAGGATCGGGAGAGGTAAATTGCAAACAGGCGCATTTGATTTCTAGTAAAAGAGGAGTTGGATCATAAAAGAGATGCATAGAGATAAATCTTTGAATAAAGAGGAAAGTGAACAAGTATCAAAATGATGTTCTTATTTAAAAGTGTAGAAGAGCAGAATAGTGCAGTTATGAACAGGTAATGAATGACACATGGAAATAGTCAGAAGATCTTTGGAGTTTGGAGAATTGATGAAGGTAGGTAGATATATTGATGAACGTAGGTAGATATATTGATGAATGTAGGTAGATATATTGATGAAGGTAGGTAGATATGCTGATAAAGGTAGGTTGCCATCAATTAGTTCCACTTCCAGCATTCGATATACAATGTTGTCTGTTGCCATCTGCATTCTAATGTAATTCCAGACAACTTTACCCAACTTTGGTTTTTCATATGAGAATACAACTTGAGTACTTGAGTTTTGTATCCAGATGCATTTGGTAAAATAACCCTCAAAGGATCCTCCCAATCTTAAGAGCTCCATTAAGGCAAAAGGGGTCCATGTATCAAGACTATTTGGAGCAAAATTGGGGCATTTTCACCCTGTACCTAAAGTATGTATCAGCATTTTGCATCGAATTTTGCCCCGTCAGCCCTAGCTTGCTATTTGGTAGTCAGTAGGCGTTGGGGAGGAGTTACATAGCGCACATATTATAATGAGATGTACCATATTCAGTTTCTCTGTGCATTGTTCTTTTTGACTTTTATGTGCCAAAATAATTCCACCACATCAGAAGTGGCTTAAGTCTAACATTCTGGGTCAGATGTAGGAAACTGTTCTCTCATATCCTGCAGCTCTGCTCCAAGAAACAGAGCACCGCGTCACAACACACATTTCTCTACGTTGATGCATATACTCCAAAGCTGTAATTAAATGTTAGTAAAAGCTGCCTACCAAAACACGATGCAATCAAATTAATGCAAACGAATCATTTAATGACTGAACACAGTCATGAAGCTCTTTATGACTGTGTTCAGTCATTAAAAGACTTTTGCATTAATTTGATTGCATCGTGTTTTTGTGTGCACGTCCCCCTCCACCATGCTTACTACATTGTTTTGATGATTGTTTTGCACGCTCAGCGCGCTTTGTCAAGGCTCCGATGCCATCGACCAATAGGAGCCTTGACAAAGTGCGCTGTGCGCGTAACGATCGTCGGCATCTAGCTTCTTTTAGTCCTGGGTTATCTAACGGAATCCGTTCTGGAAGTAGCGTTGGATAGTGAAACTGTTGTAAAGTGAGTCCCATGTGTTAGTGAGCGTTGGATAACGCATTCCGGCGTCGAAAAATGGCACCTAGGTTTGCATTGTAAAGCGTTGGATATGCCATTCGTTGTAAAGTGAAACGTTGGCTAACGAGGACTACCTGTAATGTGTACTAAAGGGGCAGATGAGAGTAGGTGTGGATGGTGGATTCTGTTTTTTCTTGCTAGCAAGTGCCTTGATATTTAAAAGCAGAGATTAGCTGTAATGAATTAATCAGCCCGCTGGGAAGACTGATCGCCTACACTGGAATTGTTACTCTGCCACATGACAAATATAGGTCTAAGCAATGGGGGCTGCAGATCATGGTGTACAGTACTTATGTATACTGATCCCATCGTAAAGCATGAGAGATTCTGGGGGTCTTCTCTGAAGCTGACTTCTACTTTCTCCTTCGTTCCCAGTTGGGGCATCCTTTTCTCTCATCCTGGGGACTTCACTCCAGTGTGTACGACTGAGCTTGCCCATATGGTGAAGCTGATGAAGGAATTTAACGATAGGAATCTGAAGGTCATCGGCATGTCTCTCGACACCACGGAGAACCACCACCTGTGGAGTAAGGTAAAGCAAGAGTATATGTATTTATTTATCAAATGATTTACCAGGAAGTAATACATTGAGAGTTACCTCTTGTTTTCAAGTATGTCCTGGACATAGATAAGCTGAAAATAATACATGTTTATAAATACATAGTTACATAAGTGAGCAGGGTTATATATTATATACAAGACATTGCATGCACAGTAAGAGATAATATATGTTATAGTTGTATGACCAGATTAAAATGTGAGACAGCTTTAGCTTTGAAAGAACTTAGACTGGTGGCGGCTGTGAGAGTCTCCAGTAGATTGTTCCAGTTTTGGGGTGCACGGTAATATGACATGAGCAGTGGTTGGAGTGCCGTAAAAAAGTAGTGGGTGCTGAGCATGCTATAAAGATATTCGTAGCCCGTAGAACAATAACGGTAAAACTTTTTTTGGACCCCATTTTAGCAATGTAACAGAATGAGAGACATTATTCTGTCAAAGTAAAAAGTAAGGGGAGCTGTAAGTCTCTAAATGAAAAGTGGCGACAATGTGAGTTTGGGACTAAAAAGACAATGGTACTTCCAATCGCCTAGTATAGTCACACGGACTGTAGTGGTAAACAGATGTCCTGTTAGCTGTCCAGGTTTAATGGTGGATCACTTTGTTCTCATGTCAGCCATCAGTGCAGTGTTTACAGTGTAAACATACAGATAGTGTCATTTATAGGAGCACTGCTCTTTTTTTCGGAATTATTGGCCCCCAAAATCACAACAGGCACAAACGGGTGGATGACCTGAAACATTAATATTGATCCATATTTATGAAGCAGTGCTATACTAGAAGACACCACACAGCCCATTCAAGTGCATAAGCCCCAAGTGGTCTTAGGAACAGCAGCACTACTTAAATATGGGCCTATAAGATGCTTTGCCATACTGTTGTGTGTATTCCTGCATCTTTTTCCATTTTGATCCTTCAGTATATGATTGGGTCCAATTTTGAGGGGATGAGATCAATGGCCAATAGCACTACAATTAATATTGTCTACCTATTTTGATGTAAACCTATATGAATGTTGTCTTGCTATTTGTTCTGAACCACAGAAGTTGGGGTGGGCTTGGATTTGATTCCCCCCTCCCCTCCCCCCCCCCCCCCCCCCCCCAACGTGCCAATTTCTAAAAGTAGCCCATCTGAACATCATGTGTGTTAACGGCATATTTACACTAGATGGACCAACAATACCAATTATTTTACCCAGGTTACATATATTGGGCCATATTTACTAAGTAGTGTTACTCCATAAGACACCTTACATTCTATTCATTTGAAAGTGCCATAGAGGGCCATGTTTTCTGAGCTGTGCTGGAAGGTGTAGCATGATGTAGTAAATATGGTTCTTAATCCTTCCCATTTAAATACATATTTTTGATCATGTCGCCTCTCAGCAAGTCCTGTGCTTCCTTAAGTGGCCATTCCCTTCATTTTGGAGACCTTTACTTCTACATATGTATGGTGTTAACTAGAAATGTGCAAAGCTGTGCCAGTACAAATTCACAGTTTTTGTGCAAACTCCTGAAACTCGCACTGAGGCCGGACAGCTTGTGTAAACATTTCTTCAAGGTCGCACAGCACAAAAAGCTTGATTCTTGGTTTTTTTTTTCCTCTTAATTTTCAACTTAATCAAGCGGCGCTAGTGAAATTAGCCAAAGCGTGCTAACCTTGCAGACATTAGCATGGTAATAAACGTTAGACCCCTCCATATGATATCGGGTGACATGTACTAAGGCAATTTTAGAAAAGAGAAAGTGTGTTTTAATGCAGGGGTGCGTAAACTTTTTAGTCTGCGCCCCCGCCTGCTCTCCCCCACTACCGGTGCCCCCCTGCCTGCTCCTCTCTTACCTTTTGTCCGGCGTCATCTGACGTCACGACGTCGCATTGCCATGGCGACCCGTCCACAAAAGCCGCCGAAGACAAGGTAAGTGAGGCATACAGAGGCCTCGCGCGCTCCCCCGGCATGTCATTTAAATGCTTCGAGGAAGAGCTCGGGGCTTCTGTAAGCGCCGCCCTCCCCCCCCCCCCCCCACTCAGAAAATGTCACGTCCCCCAGTTTGCGCACCCGTTTTAACGTATTACATTGCTCTCTGAAGCACAGTTGCGTCAAATGTAAGAAACAGTTGCTCACATCTGGTGCAGATTGGTAGAAGCCAAAGGGTTTCGTCACCTTCAATTTGCCTGCTTGTTTTACGCAGATTGAAGGAAGAAAAAGTGGCCTACAGGGGGCGCCGTTTATTTAAAGTGTAACACCATCCAGAGTGCTTGATAGTTGCCCAACACTTCCTGAGTTAAATCCCCCCATGGACGGAAACGTTGGACAACTGTGAAGCACTCTGGTGGGACACTATAATCTGTGCGGTATGTAACTCTTCAATAGCGCCTCATTTTAACACCCCCGAAATCCCAAGATGACGCGCATAAAGGTTGATACTTTGACACTTAACGGAGCAAAACGAAAGTGAGGTTATTGGCATAACTTTTTACACTAAAGTACTTTGTAAATTGTCCACATTGCGACTTTCTGAACGCTGAATATGCCGGAAGATGTAGCTAAATTCTACTTTTGACCACTTTCTAAAAGGCATGTTTTCTCAATTCAGATTATAACATTGGATGAAATTATAGAATTAGATAAGTATAGAATGAAATCAAATTGGGGCTTCCATTTTTCCCGGTACCTTTTTGGTTCCTGGAGTTCTTTTTTTTTTTTCCTTCTGTACAAGAGGAGTTTAAGAAAATCCTTAAATCAGGGGCGGCCAACTCCAGTGCTCAAGGGCCACCAACAGGTCAGGTTTTCAGGATATTCCTGCTTCAGCGCAGGTGGCATGAACATTATGACTGAGCCACCTGTGCTGAAGCAGGGATATCCTGAAGACCTGTTGGTGGTCCTTGAGGACTGGAGTTGGCCACTCCTGCCCTAAATGGTCCTTCTGTTCACGGGGAAACCTATTTTCATTACATCTCAATCTTAGGGCTGACTCAGCATGGCGATCGGCCATAAAATCCTATTGACTTGAATGGGAGTGATCAGCTGATTGTGGTGCTATTAGCATTTTCTGGGCTTAATATCAAGCCCTTTGTCCTTTAATCTCCATACAGCAGGCTTGGCATTTGCTTACTTTCCCACCACATTTGTGTTCATGGTGCAATTGGCTGCACTATAGAAACTATCACCTCAACATGGAAATCCATTCACCCAGTGCTTCTCAACTCCAGTCCTCAAGTCCCACCAACAGGTCAGGTTTTAAGGATATCCCTGCTTTATAACAGGTGCCTCAATCAAAATGACTGAGCCACTAATTGAGCCACCTGTGCTGAAGCAGAGATATCCTAAAAACCTGGTCTGTTGGTGGGACTTGAGGAGTGGCGTTGAGAACCACTGCATTAACCCCTTTGTTCCCTGATTTATATGGTTCACTGACGGAGTTGTGTTACCTACAGGAGGGAACTAAAAGATTTGGTATTTATCACTTAACATCTTTCTATGTCCGTAAATGCGAAACGTACGTCGGGGCTGACATCCTGAGTCAGCAGTGTTTGCTTCGGTGAGCAACGCACTGGGAGTTCGGTTCCTGCCGATAGCACACTAGTACCGGCACTAACTGTCCTATCTAGGCGGCTATTAGATTAACTTAGTGTGGCTGTGGAAGGGGGGGGGGGGGGGAGTTTTACTATTAGCTTTCCTTCCTAAATGTGTGAGATACTTCTCTTTTCTATATAGAAACCATTCAAAATAAGCAGGAGTAAATTCAACTGCTATATTGACTTATTATCCATTTGGAATTGCAGGATTACCATTTCAGGCTACATGCAGTCAGATAAGGCCCCGCTCACACAGCGCGCTACACGACGTGCGGGCACTTACGTGCGTGTGCGAGTTCGTCACAGACTTCTGGCGGCCAATGGTAGTGTTCAGTATTGAAACTACCATTGGCTGCAAAGTACGGCGTCGATGCTGCTGCAGTCGCAGGAGTCTTTTCAATCTGTGATCTCCGGCTGCAGCAGCCAATCAATGCCCAGACGTTTACATTGATTGGCTGCTGAAATTTACCAGAGACTCGGCAGCTCTGGGCGGTGAAATCCTGTGGAAATGTTGGCGAGATACGTCCCACTATCCATTGGTATGTGGCTTCTCTAGAGACAGCAGGCAATGCAGCACGGCTGTGTATGAGCCTGGAAATTATAGTACATGCGAATTTATTTCCACCATTCCAATGGGGTTGATAAATGGCTTCAAAGTCCGAGTATATATATTTTTTTATATGCATCTATCTTTAAGTAGAATTTCTTAATGTAATGCAAACCCACCCAATAGATATTTACCAATACACACGCACACGCACACGCACAGACCTGCTCTCACACACACTTCCTGGATGTCGCCTTTTTCCGTCTGCTGGGGATGATCCCACATCGCCCAGCAGACAGAGGCGCGCACACGCTGCGTCGCGAAGTCCCCAGTGTGAACGCGGCCTAAAAGTTTAACGTCCCTGTAGCAGCTGCAAGCCTGTTTACAATAGATAATGTTGTTGGGTGTTGACTAGGCAGTGGTTAATCCTGCCTAAAAGCAGGCAGGACTACTAACGAGGTCAGCTGAGTCTAGAAAGGGGTTCAAAAGGCAGGAAAGCCTGCCCTGTCTCTCTCTGGTCTGCACACACATTCATGTCCTTGACACAAGGTCATTCAGGCCATATCCCTGTGTCCATTATGCCAAGGGAAACCAAATCTATATAGACGTATATGGACTTCCATACGCTGGGGAAACGGAACTCTGGCCTAGGAAAGCCCTATTCTTTATATTTCTGACCTGCCTTTTGCTGCACCTTGGCTGAGGAAAAGCCTGTGTTTTTGTTTATTGCACTTTGGTGAAATAAAAGCCCCCATGTATTTTCCCAAAGCGAGTCTCCTGTCTTCACCTCTGCACGCATCTTCTAATGGCCCTTTATCCTTGGAGACATAGATGAGAAAGCATTTACGTGCACTGAGACCTGACTTGCAAAGGTTTTATAAGCTGTAACTGCAGTAAACTGTTAGAGTCATTACAAGGGCAATAAGAAAAGGCTCACATCGGCAAACATCAAACCCGGGCCCTGAAGGCTATAATGCAAAATGTTATATGTATCACAGGGAAATCACACAGCTGCTGCTGACAGTGCTAACAATAAAAGACTGATATACAACATATACTGTACAGACAGCATCACAGAAACAAATGCAGGATTACACCATCAGTAGCTCATCAGTAGTATAAGTCCATTCAAATAAATCCAAACTTCAGAACCACTGTATAATTAACAGAGATGTTCATCCCAGGGGAAGGAGACCTAGTGGTGCCCACACGGCTGCCACATCCAAGGGTCCCTTAGAGACATGAATCCCCCATGGGATATAATCCATAAGCAATCCCACACAGTTTTGAGAGGTAATAATATAAGGGCTATTGCCCTATCCCTGACTGTGGAAGTTCCACGTGGAATGGAGTCTTCAGCGTGCAGTCCTCAGGTGGGAGAAAGTCCTTTATGGACGAAACGCGTTGGTGCGTTGTCCTACCCCATTGTAAGCTGATCAATTAAATAAACAATTCGTTTTTATTGTACTTGGAGTTGCCCTATTGTCATTTCATGCACTCTGGATGCGGATAGCTGTGCTCCTTTTTTCTTTCATCTGCTACATGGAAATAATTGCTATATATTTAATGCTGTGGCTGTAGGAGAAAAATGCACCAGTAGACCAATGATATGTGGTATTAAATAAAAATTGAATTGTAAACGATAAAAATTATATCAATGGGTTACCATGAAGAAATAATTACCCCTATAACAAGCAAGTATTCATATAGTCCAATATAAGGTATCAAAGTCAATCTGAAACCAGGGTGAGTACCAGTTAAGTGATTCTGCTCTTTGGAAGTGTTTCTGTGGTCACTTTAAAGTTTTCCTTGAAGATAAGAGCGCAAAATGCTTCTATGGCTTAATAAAAGCGATTTATTATATACAATATAGAATAAAGTTTAAAAAATGCCAACTCGCGCTGTTCTGTTTTGTAATAGCAAGTGGTGTCATTATACCTTTCACTTGCTATTACAGAACGCAGAAGAGAGTTTAGTCCCTGCTCCGAAGAGCTTACAATCTAATTGTGTTCAGCATTCTTCCTAAAAATGGTAATATCAAGTAGGTGCCGCCTCCTGAAATGCCTTACAACAGTAAAAATGAAGGCAGACGTTGCTGATATGCAAAGAGTGTATTTGAATGGTATGTTTCTTATGTATAGCTATTCCGCTCTAATTGCTTGGTATTTATTGTTCTCACGCAGGATATTAATACATTCAATTGTGATGGTTCTGCAACGACCCTGCCTTTCCCCATATTCGCTGATCCAACTCGGGACATTGCAGTACTTCTGGGCATGGTGGACCCGTCCAAGAAGACTCAGCCAGGGTTACCACTCACAGCCCGCCATGTGAGTCGTTGTTCTTGAGCCAAGAGGAGGGATGAGCAGAAAGCAACATGGGTCAAAGTAGATGGGAGGAACACAACTTCTAGCCCCTGCATCACAATGTCACCTCATGGTTGGATGGAGCAGATGTGATAAACCTATCATTTGTGTAGTGTACGGACTGTAGTGTCTCGCTATGACACTCTGTGGAGGGAGCTTGATTATACAACCTGTGGTGGGAGGGACAGGCTCCGTGGGCTAGAGAACCATGCTGGCTATTTTATTCTATCAAACTATATTAGAATGAATGCACTCAGTATAACATACCTCCCTTGTGTCTATGGTATTATACCAATGCCACTGCAGTAAAAAAATATAGGTCCATGTTACTAAGCAGTGGTAAGCCTTAAGAGATATGTGATAGTGCCAGTGCTTCAGGGCGAAATCATGTATCAGCATTTGAATAAAAGCAATAATAGTAGGAGCAAGGACATAAGACTTTCCGGCGCCAGAAGACCACTTACAGCCCATTCACCTACGGTATCTCACTGAGCAACAGAATGTGTCTTATGGCATAGCTCCGCTAAGTAAATATGACCCTTAATATATTTCATGTATTTAATATAGAACCATGTAAAAAATGCCACACTGTTTTTGTCAGTTGGAGATTATCAGCTGTCTTGAAGTTGGTTAAAGTATGTCTCCCATTCTGCAGCTTTTTGTCGTTTCACCCGAGAAGAAGCTCAGGCTCGTTCTGGTTTATCCAGCTAGCACGGGAAGGAATTTCTCTGAGATCCTGAGGGCTGTGGATTCCCTTCAAATTACTGAGAAGTATGGAGTCTCAACAGAGGCAGACTGGAAGGTAATTACCCTAAATTCAGCTGGCATCTGTTTGCCCCGTTCCCACTTGTGATGTTCTTCCCTTTCGCAAATATAGTAAGGTTCACTGCAGGGTATGATACCTCAATGTATCAACTACCAAGAATACAGTATAAAGGATATGCATCATCATATAATTGATAGAGAAGCCCAATGCTTTGAGAGAAGGAATATCTCTTTAGTTAAGGCATTAAACTCAAAGGTGAGAAACTCCGGTCTCGTTGCGTGACCTTGAGCAAGTTCCAGTGGCCACATTCGCCTTGGAGAGTTGTAGAGTCTTCATAGTGCCTTTTAATGGAGCAACAAAAGACTTCTTTGTACAGCAGATGCCAAGTGAAATCCCACCGATCACTTTCTCACGTGTAGCTCCTCAGATACAAATAGATTGGACGCTCTTCAGAGAACGGATTCATTGTGACTGTTTTATTTCACTCCAAAAATGACACAAAGAATTACAATGGTCTCTCTGTTTCCAGCCTTGTGACAGAGTTGTTGTCCCTGAAACCTTCCCACCGGATAAAGCTGCCGCGCTATTCCCCGGAGGAGTGAAAGTTGAAACGTTCCCGTCCGGCAAGAAATACCTGCAGTTTGCCTGTCTCAAAGATTGCAAATAAAGGCGCCGCTGTTGCTTCTCATAATTAAAAGTGACCGCTTGCTTCGCTCTGCCTTTTGTCAAGTTTTCGGACATGATAGGTGTCCGTCCCCATGCTGGGGCAAATAAAGAGAACTTGAAGTTCACGATAGAAAACTGTATTTCTGTTGAAGCAGCTAAACACCAGAAGCCAATGGGTTTAACGCGTATAATGTTAGTAACTTGTCCCTGGCCATGGCCTGATCTTTTTTTCTTTTTTTTCTTTCATGTTTTTATATTTTTCTTAAAAAGGAATGTTTTCTTATTCTCTAGCACGTGGGTGCTCAACTCCACCCCTTCCCCCAACAGGTCAGGTGTTCCGGATATTCCAGCATCAGTATACATGGTTCAATCAGAGGCACATTCAAAGACTAAGCCTTTGATTGAGCCACCTGTGCTGAAGCAGGGACTGATTGAATCACCTGTGCTGAAGCAGGGATATCCTGAAAACCTGGCCTGTTGGGGGGTGGGGAGGGCTTGAGAAGTGGAGTTGAGCACCGCTGCTCTAGCATCTGAGGTTACCCAGATAACTTCAGACCGCATGGGCTCTGGGCAGACATCCATTTTGACCTCCCGGACATTTATTATTTCAACTGCTCATATCTCCTGAACCAGGGTTTCCCAAACTTTTTTTTCCGTGGCCCGGTTATTTTTATACTTCTACTTCGTGACCCACTAAAAATGTTATATCCTATACTGGCCTATAGGTAAAATAAAACAGATAAGAATGTCCATACAGAGAGACTGGGGGGGGGGGGCAGAGAGAGACCAGGGAGAGGGCAGAGAGAGACCAGCGAGGGGGCAGAGAGAGACCAGCGAGGGGGCAGAGAGAGACCAGGGAGGGGGACAGAGAGAGACCAGGGAGGGGGACAGAGAGAGACCAGGGAGGGGGACAGAGAGAGACCAGGGAGGGGGACAGAGAGAGACCAGGGAAGGGGACAGAGAGACCAGGGAGGGGGAGAGAGAGAGACCAGGGGGGGGGCAGAGAGAGACCAGGGGGGGGGGCAGAGAGAGACCAGGGGGGGGGGGCAGAGAGAGACCAGGGGGGGGGGGCAGAGAGAGACCAGGGAGGGGGCAGAGAGAGACCAGGGAGGGGGCAGAGAGAGACCAGGGGGGGCAGAGAGAGACCAGGGAGGGGGCAGAGGGAGACCAGGGGGGGTAGAGAGAGACCAGGGAGGGGGCAGAGAGAGACCAGGGAGGGGGCAGAGAGAGACCAGGGAGGGGGCAGAGAGATACCAGGGAGGGGGCAGAGAGAGACCAGGGAGGGGGCAGAGAGAGACCATGGAGGGGGCAGAGGGAGACCAAGGGGGGTAGAGAGAGATCAGGGAGGGGGCAGAGAGAGACCAGAGAGGGGGCAGAGAGGGGGGGGGCTGCTGCTGCACTTACCCTGTAGTCGGAAACACAATGGAGCAGGAGCAGGCAGGTTCTCTTCTTCTTCAAGGCTTGCTGGAGTGAAGCTAGGGTTCCACAGCTTGTGCATGCTCTGGGCTTCCATACCCACCCACCTGACCTCCCTCCCCCCTGACCTGGTGCCGTGAAGATGCAGGAAGTGTTAGAGGCAGAGCTACTGCTAATTGCTTCTCTGCATGGGGTCCTGCACAAGTGCACAGCTAAGCAGCAGCAGCAGATTTTTAGTTTTGTTTTTTCACGGAGCCTAGCAGAAGTGCGACCGCTCTGTCCTGTGTCCTGGCCATGCCCCCCGACAAGAGGTTTTTTTAGGCGACCCGGCATTTTGCTTTCGTGGCCCGGTGCCGGGTCGCGACCCACCATTTGGGAAACTCTGTCCTGAACGAAGCACTCGATTTAAAACATAACAACATTCCCCGACAGGGCAAGGAGGGGATCTTTCAAAATAGATGTAACCCTCCCTGCCCGGCTCCTTAGGGAGGTTATATCAGTGTAGTGATGTATTTAACATCTGCACTGATTTCCCTTGTCTCAGGGTGATGTCCATGGTCAGCTGGGCGATGGAAAAGATGGGCGTCTAGAGCTTTTATAGTACAATCTTTATTTATGTTCCCAGGCTTGGGAACACTGCAGTCACAGTACATATAAATTGACATAGTTGCGATATTTCATCCATACTGCTATCAGTCTTGACAAGGGTCTTCCCTGAGTGTCCACACTTAACACACGTGGGAGGTGCGTTTACTTATTACTATACAGACTTCATATTGTGGACTGGGCCCTCCTTCTTAGCAATATCCTTACTGTTCCTTTTACTGTGAGTTCATGCTGAAATCCTGGACAGTTCTGTGCCACGTTACTGTTACTTTCCGACCCCTGCTTTGGAACTGCCACTTCCTTAGGGGGTACTGAATACTGTGGGTGGGTATCTGTAGATAGGGCTGATCCCCAGACATGCTGGGGGCACTTCTGCTTGGCCCACTGAGGAGGATCTGCATTCCTGTAACTGGGACATACTCCTGTCTTTTGGCCATACCATTCCATCCTATCTGAAGGGTACTGTCCCTATCTGAAATACAATAAAATACAATACAGTAAAAGGCGGGGCCTGATCTATACTATACTTTAGGGCAGGGGAGCGCAAACTTTTGTTGCTGCGCCCCCCTGCCAGCTGTCCTCCATTCTCGCACCCCCCCCCCCCCCGACCCTTACCTCGGTGCGGCGTCAAATGATGCTACGGGGTCGTGTGACTTCACGTGACATATGGCGTCATTTGAAGTCAACCAGCTCCGCACCAGACGGGGGCGGGAAACATAAACATAAAATAAAAACATAAAATAAAATAAATAAATATATGCACCCTCTTGCGTGTTCCAGGGTCCACTGTATCCTGGAATAGCCGGTCTGGTTCCCTGGGATCGCTCTCTGGCAGCACAGTCCTTCAGTGCCAGAGAGATCTGTTTCCTGTGGATCTATCTGGCAGCACAGTCCCTCTGTGCTAGAGAACCTCATACAGTTTGTGCAGTTAAAAGGCAAAAACGTGGAGACTGGCTAATTTACTCTAGCTGCAATTAACCAGCTCCCTGCTGGACTCATCAGCTACAGACAGACTTTAAGTGTGCTGCCTTTTTAAACCGGGGGAAAAGCCCTGTCACATGCCCCTACAATTTTCAGTCTTCATTAATGATCTATCAACAGCCTGTAAGGCAGCTTCAATGCACATGTATTTCGATGACACAATCCTATATGCACACAGCCTAGCCTCACTAACCTTGGACATGTAATCAATCTGATTTTTGTATTTCTCAAATGAAACTGTTTTTAAACACAGATAAAACTGTAACAATGGTAATTGGGGACTAAGGCTACATTTCCCTTGACAAAGCTGACTACCGCCTAAGCAAAATGAACGTCGGGAACGCAAGCACACTGACAACACCGCAGTCAGCATTTCAGTCCACACCGGGACAAATTCACATGGGAAGCTAAGTATATGCGTTCTACACAACGCTTTACTATACACTGCCATTTATACATCACATTCATGGTTACTGTGGAGTATTTACTTCCCTTAGATACACTCACTAGCGGTTCTCATCTTATGAAACCGCCAGGTTGACGTCACATTCAACATCCTCATCTGCTCCAATACCGAACAGGAGGGATTCACTGCTGGCTATCATTTATTTCATGTCTCCATGGGCGTAGGAGAATATTTCTGGTGTATACAGTCTCTACTGCATTGTAGCCACCATTCACAAACAGCATTTAAGGCTAGGAACATGGCAGGGATACCCGCCTTCCTACCCGTCCGATCACTGCATAGCTTTAGCTGTAGGGACATTAACAGGCTCAGTTTATCAGACAGTGCACCTTTAGACATTTATGCCTATTACCTACGCAGGACTATTCCACCCAGTCCAGTGACCCTGTATGTTTTTAGTGCTAGCTCATGATATTTCACAGCCACTACCTGATACTGACCCCACCTGGGGTATTCTTTGAATATTATTTGCTAGCAGTGTTCGCAACCATATATCCTTTTCTCCCACTACAGGAACCCCCATTATCCGCCTCTCAGGCTCATTCACCTGGGTTGCTTTAGAATGATGGCACAGCAGCCTGCTATCAGCTACTACTGCTTACAGTTCACTGCTGCAATTAGCCTATTCTGGGCATTTTTCTTGCCACCAGGGGGCATTCAATGTTACCACACGACACCAGGCTGCAGTGTATCACCTATAGGATATATTTTATTATATATGTTCATGCGTGTCCCATTTATTTTAGTTTTAGTCTATGGACATCATTTGGATTTTAACACTACTAATAGCTCCTTTCTCACGTCGTTCTTTATTCCTTTTGGTCACATTATGGGTAATTAACCCTGTAGCTATCACAGCCTGAAAAGAAATGAAATATCCTACAGAGCCGAGTAATGTTCCTCATATACTGCTGCGGTGATTTCATAACCGAATTCAGTGGAGAGAAATGACACATTCGCAGACTGAGCTGCGTTACATTCTCGTGAGTATTTGCGAAATGGAAACTTCGACATGTTCCACTTCCTTTCTCTCTTTCCTGTCTTCTTTTTCCACCGATTTTGCAAGTCGTCTCCCTTTACCACCTTTGGCTGCTGCTCGCTCTCTTTTATGCTTACTGCTGTTTTGTGAATTGAAGAAAGAAAGGAGGCGTGTCCTCGATGTAACGGATGGTCTTTGACGTGGGAGAGAACTCCGTTCAGCTCCTGTTGTTGCTGCTGCTTCCTGTGACCTTGAGCAAGATACTCCAGCTCCTTGTTCTTTAGGCAACAATAATTGCATTGCAAGCTCTTGCGGGCAGCGACACGTTGTGCTGCCGTCTGCATTACAATTGTTTTTTAATTAGCTTCATTAACTGATACTATACATCTCATGCATTGACCGCGATCCCTTACCATAACACCCCCCTACTGTCTCTGTAAGTTTTCCCTACTTACCACTTAGATTGTAAGCTCTTCGGGGCACGGACTCCTTTTCCTAATGTCATTTTGATGTCTCAATCGCTGATTCCCATAATGTGTTATATTATTGTGTCACGTGTATTACTGCTGTAAAGCGCTATGTTCATGGATGGCGCAATATAAATAAAGACATACATTCAACAAGACACAGCAATTTAGAGAATAGGTATCCCTTTTGCTACCAGCGAGTTCTGCACTTTTGGCAGCAAATGGGTTAAAACCGATTTATTTGCTGTATATCGCTGCAAAGCCAAATATATATGCACATTCCTTTGCATTAGTTAAGTAATCAGTCGTACAATTTGAGAGCTTTGTGGCCTGCACAGACAGATTAACGGATTATTTATCGGAATGCAATAAACAAGATCACTACAGAGCTATGCTGAGCATGCGGGTTGAAATTGTAACTATGGGATACAAATAAACACTTGTTTCACTGATATATATATATTAAGGTTGGGCAGGTTTGCAGGTTTGAAATCCCAACTTTGAGAACTTTGAAGATTGAGTCGAATTTTTGAATCCAAGCAAAATTTGTGCCAAAACCCCCAAAAAAGACTCAACTTCTAATCCTTCATATTTTTTTTAAACAAGCGTTCAAGTTAGCGAACGATTAAAAAAATAAAAAGCCTGCAAGGTTTTGTTTAAAAATGCCAACTTAAAAAAAAGTTCCACCAATAGTCCACATTTTTGGTGGCAGTTTTTCCATATATTTTTACAAATCCAAAACCAATTGCATTTCAGCAAAACACGAAAAATGTTTAGAACACAAACCAGAAAACCAGTGAAAGTTTTCAGCCTTAATATAGAGCAGAACCACAAACTATCACACCTCCCATATCCCACAAGGTGCATTTCAGGGGCACCGACCTTCAAACGCTCTTCAGATATGAGACACAGAACTTCCTCTCCTCACTCATCCTGCCAATCATACCTTTGAGACCAACACAATTTGCTACTCCTTGAATGTATACATTATGGAAACTTATAGGGCCAAGTGTCCATCTAGCAGCAAAACTTGGACGATGCTGCTGCAATTGTCTGTTTTTATTATTATTAGGATTTAGGATTATTATTCACCCAGTGTACTGTACTGTAGAACAAGGATGCGCAAACTTTTCTGCTCGCGCCCCCCTTTCTGCTCTCCCCTCCTGATGGCGCCCCCCCTCCTTACCTGCTCTCTGGCTTTGGTTGCGTCATATGACACCACATGACGTCGCGTTGCCATTTGACCCCGCGGCGTCATTGGAAACCGCGCTGTCATGGTGACGAGTCTCCGAAGAGCCGGCTGAGAGCAGGTAAGAGAAGTTGCAGAGGCTTCCCACCTCCCCCGGCATTTAATTTAAATGCCTTGGGGAAGAGTGCGGGGCCTCTGTAACTGCCACGCTACCCTATAAAATCCCGTGCCCCCAAGTTTGCACACCGATGCTCTAGAATATGCTGGTGATAACAAGTAATAATACTACCGGGAATCTATATTAATGTCTCGGAGATGCAAAACCAGCACCCAACACCAGATTTTTCAAGGAAAAAATGATATTGCTTTGAATGTATTCTTTTCTCTTTAATAAATCTTTTGTATCCAGTTGTGTCCTGGTTTTGCAGCTCTGAGAAACAGACCCCCTATTATTATTTACAAGGCACATGTACTCTATGCAGTTATATTTCGCCGGGCGGTGGCGTTACGTGTTTCCGGCAATTTGGTTGGTTCAGGGGCTGTCAAGTGACGCGACAACCCTTGAAAAATCAAATTTTGCTAGCTACCAGTTTTTGCGACGTCGCTCCGTCGCTTTGTCGCCGTCGCGCGCACTATAAGCGCACGGGTGGCGGCAATGCATTTGATTTCGGGCGACGTCGCGTCGCCGGCACTATAAGCGCGGCCTTACACGCTAAAAGTATGCTTCCACTGCAGCAAGGTATTCTGGGAAATTACATGCAAATGAGCACACCGTGTCACCTTTTGCCTGAGATCCATTTTTACATGAAACCCTTATGAGCTAATGCTCGCTGTTAACATAGCTTTTAAACACAGCCTGGGAATCAGATGCAAAGCCAGAGAAACCGCTCAGACATGTTTCGACCTTAATGAGTCTCATCAGTGTGAGGTTTGCTATATGCTATACGGTGGAGGTTTCTTGTTGCCTTGTGCACCCACCATAACTTCAAATGTGATGGTGTATATATATATATATATATATATCTATATTTCAAATAAATCTTTTGTATACTATGTACTGCAATGCAAATCTAAGGGAAATATAACTCCTAGGCCCGGGCCATAGAGGGGTGGGGAGAGCGGAGGCGCGCTAACGCTGAGGCTCGCCTGCTTCAGTCAGCGCGATTGCACGGACTTGCAGGCGAGCCAGCGTGCTCGAAGGGAGCCGGGGGGGGGGGAGGTGGTTGGAGGCGGGGCAGTGACGTCGCTGGGCCAATCGCCCGCGACGCACTGACGTCAATGTCACGGCGCCGTGATGTTGACGCTGCTTAAGGCTGATTGGATGTTTTCAGCCGACAGCGCGCTGAAAAACAGCTTGGCGCTCGGCTGAAAACTCCAAAGCTTCCGCACGCCTGCGGACGCTCGCGTGAGCCCCCTCTCAAGGCATCCTCATTGAGGATGCAGGGGCTCAGCGCGGAGCGTCCGCACGCCTCAGCGCTGTTTGTCCATCTATGGACGCAGCCCTACAGTTACTTACAAAGACGTCTTAGAAATATACTCTGTATCCCTCGTTTCCACTGATCTCTCATTTGCATTCACACAAGCCCATGTGCATCCCTGTGTGATGTTATCCATGCCATTACACAACAAAAGTCACACAATCCAGATACATCTGGGGCAGTATTAACCCCGCAAGCGTCCAGGGAGAACCTGGCACAGGTGGGGTTAACAAAAATGACATGAGGACATTGGCCTCTCAGCCACTAGTGCCCACTGGGTGACCACGCCCATCCTGTACCCCCCTGCCAATGTGCCACACCCACATTTGCAGTATACAAAGTTCAGTGGGGAATCCACGCCCCTTTCTCGTGGACTCCGCCCCTTTCTCGTGGACTCCGCCCCTTTCCGTCTCCCTTTAACCCTCGCTGCCGCCCACGTGTCACCCTTCCCGTTTCGCCCCCCGCTGAGAGCTGTCGCTATGCCCGGGATCCTGCTCGGAGAGGTGTTCCCCAATTTCGACGCCGACACCACCATCGGCCGGATCTCCTTTCACGACTTCCTGGGAGACGCGTGAGTAATGGGATGGGGGCCGGGGGGGGGGGGGGCTGTGGGAATACTCCCTGGGGTCTCTGCACAGGGATAAGTGGTCGAGAAGCCTTCTAATAATAATAATGTGTATGTCCTGAGACCCGCAGGAGAGGGGTCATTAGCAGGTGATTTATATAAGCGCTCTTTGTAACCTGATGCCGTATTGTTCTTCAAAGTCAAACGGACGTCCGCTACAGAGATATAAATTGCCCGTATTATGTTATTTTTGACTCCTCAACGTGACCGCTGCTCATTTTTGGCTGTATCTGTAATGCTGATACTTGACATAACCTCGTCACCAGATCCTGAATCCGTCTACACACCTACAGTCATACATCCCTGCTGGCTTTATCAGCATTGGTTCCCAACCTGCTTCCTTCTTTGAACTTCCTGTACTCTATTCCCCCCCCCACTTGTCGTATATATATATCTATATGTGTATATATATCTATATGTATATATATATATATATATATATATATATATATATATATATATATATATATATATATATATATAATTTCGTTAGCCACAGAACGGTATCATCTATTTATTGTGCGTGTGTGTGTATATCTCACGCTGCATGTATCGTCCGTTGAAAGAGAACCATAGAAGATGTTATCCTTAGAATCTACGTGTGATCTTATGAGGTTTTTTCCCCAATGCCCTAGTTTATCATTGCAGGAAACTGCAACTAATCTGCATGTTAAACAATAACATGGGGTCAATACATTCCGGCCTCTGTACTTGCACAATATCTAAAAAAAAAAAAAAAAATTTTTTAACTGGTCCAAATAATTTTATCTTTGTCTGTATCTTGTATCTGCAATCATAATCTAAGCAGCATTGTACCATGATGTTCTACCCTATTGAAAATCATCCAGGGTGGCCTTCTAGTTTAGGGAATACTGTGATGTGACAGGTACTGTATGTGAACCAGATCCAGTTGTTGAATGTGGCTTCATTGCGACTTTCAACATGTGTGCACTCTGTGGGATCTTAACTTGACATATCAATTACATAACAAGGAAGTATTGCTGTGTAATGGACTTGTTTTAAATATGGCCTTTGACTTTCACCCTTCCACACAAACCTGCACAGATTCGTCTACTTTAGCTAATATTTTGTTGGGCCCTTTGAAAGTTAGACAGACTAGTGACCGTTTTAGAATGTCATTGCTACTGCACACCGAGCATCTACAATGTAGGTGAAAATAGTGGCATATTTGTAAACTAAGGCCGAGTTCAGGGTGACTGCTACGTGACTTGCGTGCGTGCGTGCGTGCGCGTCGTTGCAATTTCGGGTTCGTGGGAGTGTTCAAACTGAAAACTCCACCGGCGGCAAAGTGCAGCGTTGAATGATATTTCGGGCTACAGGTGCATCACGTGAGCTCATTCAGCGAACCAGCTCCATGACAAATATTAAAAGAAAATATTAAAGAGCTGATTATACGCCCCTTATTTTCATGTGCAGTCTAGACGTACTCTAAATTAAAAGCTAATTATATTGCATTCTAATATATAATAAGATAAACCATGGTGTCTGATTTAGGCACAAAAGCTCCTTTCAGGAGATCTGTGCATGTATACAACTTTTCCATTTTCTACTATATAAACTTACCATTACCTTGAATTAATAAGAAAACTGACCAATTACACAAATGCAAACCCCTAAATGTAGTGAGCCCAATTCTTGAATTGCAAAAAAATGAATGTATTAACATTTCTCTGTTGCTTTCTTAGCTCTTTCTATGGCCGTGAGCTGCAGTTGTGATGGGAGAAGTATTCCCAGCTCACAAAGCGTTTAGACATGATTGTTGGTTTGACTTTTAATAGTAAAAATGTTATGCTGGGATATTTGATCCCTCAAAGCTTGAGTCGTACAACAATCATACAACCTGGATCTGTTTTTATCTTGCTGGTGTCTTTGGTAGCAGAAAGTTAAGGGATGTGTATAGGTGGCATGAAAAGCAATGTATATTTACATTTGGTAGTGCACCTGGGGTGAGGTTGGTTGGTTGGCATTGCATGATATAGGTGGAGTCCTGTTTGGAATCTAGGGCTAACCCTGCCCCTGTGTTCAGTTGTTTGCTTGGCACCGGTATGTGTGAGTTTGGTTTAGTGGTGCTGGATTGTATGCCATGAATTGCACAAATAACTGTACATGTTTAGAATACAGAGAAAATGACATGTTCAATCCACTTCTCAACACTTGTTTGTTTTACTGTGCTATAGATTGGCAAGTCACACAAATTAGGACTACTTCCTCTTCGTTTTAGAACCATGATGTAGCTTTGCTCTAAATGTCACGGTATTGTAACATGGCAGCCGCGGTTGAGTGATGATTAGACTGAATGTTTGTGGTAGTGGTGTGGCATAGTTCAGATTATATATCTTTATTTTAATAGATGTACATGGTATGTATTATTATTATATATTTTTTCTCCATATATTTAGGTAAAATAGATTTATTTTTCATGGACTTGGGTACTCTAAAAAGAAAAGCATTATAAAATAAGTTCTCCTCTGGTGCTAGTACCTAGTCGTGGTGGGTGTGTGATTCCAGGCAAAAGGTGACACATTGTGTGCTCATTTGCATGTCATTTCCCAGAATCCCTTGCTGCAGTGGGAGCACTGTATACTAGGTGATAATGGTTGAAAGGTGTGTGTGTGTGTGTGTGTGTGTGTGTGTGTGTGTTATTCCTCCTCCCCCTGTAGCATGCCAAACTTCTGAAATAAAAATATTTACAGCTGCAATTGGCACTGATCCTTTTTTTTGTTTTGTTTTAACTTTGTGATCTCCTTTCTCCACCCCCCCCCCCCCTCCCCTCTCTCTCCAATGTGGTTTATTTTTAATCTCTGCTGCTTCATTCAGGATGTATAAGCGTTTGAAATAAGTGCATGGGAAGCCAAGTTTCTCTCCCCAGTTCTGTCAAAAAACACATGAAAAATAAAAAGCCAACCCTGCTTGGGGGGGCACGATACCAACATAGGCCCTTACCTCCTATGGGCTTGTGTGGGGGATTGCGGCTCTAACATATTTTATTTTTTACTGTATCATTTTATTTGACTACAAATTGATACTTTTTGCCAAATCCTTTATTTTTCTTTTTCTGCAGCTTAGGGAAAGGTGGGGGGAATAAACCAGTGTACAAGGTCTGCTGCAGAAATGATTGAAATGATGTAAGACTGGTTTAGCAGAATTTTCTCTTTCCTGAACGCCTCCTGCCAGTGGTTTGAGCATGCACAGAAGATATACATTGTATGTATGGTGATCATCGCTGGAAGAGTAGGTTTATGCACAGACTGATCTGGCTTATTCTGCTCACTGAGCCTGTTCATTGTCATTCTTTGTCATGTTTCTCTGCGTCCCTCTTGCGGGGGAGCTTACTTTCAGTTGTAAAGCACTACCAGCAGGGCAGGTGTTCAAGATTTGCCTGTTGGTTGCCCCTGGGGCCTGAACTTGAGCACCCCTGTAAGTCTAGTGTAATCACCTCTGTTAAGCCTCAACTGTATTCAGCTCATTGTTTAGTGGTAATAGGCAGTTGAAGCAAACAGAAAACTGCTGTCACCTGATCTGATCACTGAACCGTTTCCTGAGAAACATCTCAAAGTCAAGGTCATGAACCTGTTAGATCAGCCATGTTACTGTCTGTTCCTGGGAGCTGCCTCTGCAGTGGGAGTGTCAGTGTTAATGTATCACTCCTGGGGGACACACACATTGTGTTTTATATCTAGCAGAGGTTCTCTGGCACTGAACAGCGTTGATTTGGGCTCTGGGGGACACCCTGCTTCCTGAGTCACTTTTCTCGGAAGGGGATGCCAGTATCTCTCCAGTTTAAATGTTCTGTGTTGTGGGTCAATAGGAAGCTGCCAGGGATAACATCACCGCTTCCTATTGGGCTGTAGAACATTTAAACCCGCTGTTTTGATGGGCCCATCTGAGCTGCTGTCGACACCCCATTCCTAGATATCTCTGAAAGCAGGGGCTCCCCGCGCTGAAATAATCAATGCAGGTCCACTCCAAAGACCCCCTGCTTCAAACATATCGGTGTCCCCAGGAGGGCCTCTTCCTTCCTTCCTTCTTTTGTGTGTGGTTTGTTTTTTTTTTTTACATTCTATATTACTGTGCTTGTGTTAAGGCAGGGGTGCACAAACTGGGGGGAGGGGGCATGGCAGTTAGAGGCCCTGTGCCCTTCCCCCAAGGCATTTAAATTACATGCCAGGGGAGGTGAGGCCTCTAACTCCCTTACCTGCTCTTCAGCGACACGTCACATGACGCTGCAGGGTGACATCACATGGCCAGTGATGCCGGTTCCTTGGAGAGAGAGAGAGAGGGGTGGGGGGCACGAAACGCTGCGGCTGCCACGCATGGGGGCGCAGCTCAGGAAGTTTGCGGACCGTGTTAAGGAACTAAATGGATATTGGCCTCGAGTGCCCCCGATTTGTCATTTTCCATGTGGGTGTTCAAACTATTAGGGCATAAATTGACCTCTGTGCCATACATATTTTGCCCAAATTAGAGGTACAGATGTCAGATTTTTGGCCAGATCCAGTTTCTGATTATGAGCATATCAACATAAGTTTTGGTTATGAGCTAATATTGCATTTATGTCTTTAAAAAAAAAAAAACAACAACAAAAATGTGTACACGCCAAGATTTATCTAGGTATAGTTTATTTATTGTGCATAAGAAAATATATACACATTGCTTAGAAGCATCGTTCAACCTGCTCATAGAAAAATGTATATTATGAAGATTTTTAACGTTTGAAGGCTTATAAACATAACTAACCTTTTACAGCTGTTAATACATATTGTATTTCATGTTTCCCGTTCTGTTGGGCATCTCTGCAGCTAATGTTTGATGTCACCATCTCTGTAAAACCACTTTGTGGGCACAGTGTATGCACATATGTTCTGGTCCGCACTACAGTGGCTCTACCTGTGACCTCATGTGGTAGGTGTCTCTGCAGCTCCTTTTGATCCTGACAAAACAGGGAACTTTGCATATTGTTGTCTAAAAGCAACATTTACTGTGTTTTTTTAAAAAGGAAGTTTTTAACACCTTTTTACCTTTTTATAAAGTGACACTTTTTTTTTTTTTTCTAGATGGGGTGTCCTTTTCTCTCACCCACGGGATTACACCCCTGTCTGCACCACTGAGCTGGGACGGGCAGCAAAGCTGGCCCCAGAGTTCAAGAAACGCAAAGTTCGTATGATCGCCCTGTCCATAGACTCTGTTCCGGATCATCTCGGCTGGAGCAAGGTGAATAGAACAGTGTGTGTGTGTGTGTGTGTGTATGTGTGTGTGTGTGTGTGTGTGTGTGTGTGTGTGTGTGTGTGGTCTTTATCCTTGTGCTCCCTTAGGCCACACTTATAGTAGCGGTGACAGCACGCAGCAGCAAAACAGGTGCATGAAGTCTGGTGAGTGGGCGCGATGGCGCAGCAACAGTGCGTCCAAAATCGCTTTAGTAAAGGGATTTTGTGATTTACGCCGACGGCCGCACCACGTGACTGGCATCAAGCCAATCAGAGCTTCTGCCTTCCCCCTTGCTGACGTCACCGCCTCTTACCGCCAAAGAAATCACACTGCTAGAGTGCAACTTTTGCTATGGCGACTATAGCGGTCGCGAGCACGGCGCCGCTAGTATAAGTGTGGCCTTGGATACAGGTTTTGTATCCTTGAACTTCAATTGTGCTACAAGCATACTGTTTTTTTTTTTTTGTATGCTTTACCTAGCAATGGATAATTGGTTTATTTTTAAACAACTTTTCTGCTCAACCATTATCTCCAGAGACTTGTTCCTGTAGTGAGATGCTACTGGTATGAAGTGTATGGCTGCCCGGAGTTATCCTAACCATCTCCTTTTTTTTTTTCCTTGTTTTCTCCTGTAGGACATAAATTCTTACAACTGTGATGAGGCCACAGAGACACTGCCCTTTCCTATTATCGCAGATCCCAAGCGGGAGCTGGCTGTGCAACTGGGTATGCTGGATCCAGATGAGAAGGACAAGGATGGGATGCCAGTAACTGCCCGATGTGTGAGTATCTGAGCAGCAAGGGGGTGTTGCCATTCCATAGACCTGCCTCATTCCAAATGTGTGGTTAAAAAAATAAAAATAATAATATGGGTGTTCCGACCTCCTCAGATAGTGGTGTTTTAGATGCAAATGGTAATAGTCCACACTCCAGAGGACTTGGTATAAACCTGAAAACGTTTATTGTGGGATCAACGTTTAGGTTCCAGTTTGGACCTCTTTTGTCAAGATGACATTTTGACAAAAGGTCCAAACTAGGTCCGATACGTTGATGCCACAATAAACGTTTTCAGGTTTATACCAAGTCCTCTTGAGTGTGGACTAATACAGTTTCCAAAAGATAAAGGTCAAGTCTGGCTTTTTAATTACCTGTCAATGGTCACTCTTTGGCCTACAAAGTCCATCTGTCTTAACTAGGCCTTGTGACCCTGCAGGTGTTCATCATTGGTCCTGATAAGAAAATGAAGCTCTCTCTCCTGTACCCAGCCACCACAGGAAGGAATTTCGATGAGATCTTAAGGGTTGTGGACTCTCTTCAGCTGACCGCAACCCACAATGTTGCAACCCCTGTGGACTGGAAGGTAATGGCAGAGACAAACCATGATTGATTTTTCTGTGCTGGGAAGACATTCAATGCTTTGCATCGTAATAGGTGCTCTAGCTGTTTTATTGTGGAGATAACAGCGACACCATGTATTCTGGGGGGAGGCGAAAGGTAAAGTTGGGTAGACAGGATTGTGGTGGAAAAGCTCACGTTTTTTTTTTTGTTTTTTTAAATCGCTAATTAGGTTGGTGACAGAGTCATGGTGCCACCAACTATTCCAGAGGAAGATGCTGGCAAGCTGTTCCCTTGTGGCGTTTTCACCAAAGAACTCCCTTCTGGCAAGAAGTACCTGCGATACACTGCTCAACCAAAATAAGGAGCTCCCAAAGAGATGGTTTTTAAGCTTTCTGCCAGGCTTAAAGTAGTCTGACCCATGTAGGATTACCATGCTCTAATTAGAATATGCAGGGAACAGGTCAAAGCAGCATAGACCATGAATATCAGCACCACATGGCCTATCACATCATGAGCTCAATTTCATTATACTTCTAAGGTACAGTACATGTCAAAGACTCGAGCCATTTCAAGAAGCGATCTACTCTTGTACTGGAAGGATATATTAATAGTGCATGTAAGGCTCAAATTCTCGCACATATTTATTTCTAAGCTACCCCAAAACAATCAATGGGGGTTTGCTCATGAATTTTACATATTGCAGTAGCTGTCATTCCTCACTAAATGCTTGCAAAAGAACATTAGAATTAAATATTGACCCCCCAAAGAAGTTTCTTTATGAATGTCAAGCTCCACAAAGACTGTGCCTTTTTATGATAAGTCAATCATATCTTTATAAAAAATAAAACAGAATTCTCGCCAAATATTCTGCTTTGGTACCACTGTGCTAAGTTTTGGGCCAATGGGGTATTAAAATATAAAATGTGCAAGTCAAATGAATGTGCTTTGCAGTGTTTTGTTTTCCCCCAACTTTCAAAAATATCTAACTAATTTTCATGCTGGAATATTTTGATGAATACATCCTATCTCTCTGAATTATAATCATTTGCTACTGCTTGATAACCCAGGGTGGATACCCATTGAACTTTCACAAACATGAGCAGTGGATCTGCATGATGCATTCTTAATTAGCCAATCATAACACTATTTTTAAGGGAGGCGGGGGGGAGATACAGATATTGCCACCTCCTTTAATGGTTTTATACATGGAGATGAAGACTTTTACATGGGAAGAATTTGAATTTCTTCTAGGCATCTGTGTAGCAGGAACACAAAGATCCCTGGGCTATGTTTTAGTAGAAGTAGGAATGCTTATTGCTCCAATCCTTTTTATTCATATTATTGAGTAAAAACTACAACACATTTTAGGGATTGACACGGCGTCAGGAATGTGCAGTAATTAAGGCGCAACCTGCTGTCGTGACATTTCAGGGTTTACTTGTTTTCCTGGGCTCTGGTCCTGTAATAGAAAATGAATATGCATGTTACATAGATGAGGTTTGAAAAGACATGTCCATGTTCAACTTATGCTAAATTTAGACCAAATACTTTATCCTATATTTGTACTTGCAGTACATTGATACAGAGGAAGACAAACAAAACCCCAGTGAAATATCTCTCATAAGGGGAAAAATAAATCCCTGCCTGATTCCAAGAATTGGCAGTAAGATTACTCCATGGATCAACATCCTTCTCATGTTTACTTATTTGGTATAATATCCTGTATACCTTTCTAAAAAGATGGCAACCTTTTTTGGAAGATATCTACATAGATATTGATCAATTAGAAGGTATGCAGATAAGTCTTTCAGACCTACAGCCAGTGAAGGGGTTCAACTTCACACAACCCCCTCCTCACATATATATATTTATATTTTCAGTGGTCCCCTACCGTATTACAATAGACTGTGGTTTATATTACAGATGAACAAACTTTACCCACACCAGTAAAAATGGGTTAATCAAAAGCTGCCCCATACCCAACGGTTCACTGTGGTAAGGGTGAAGGACCCTGCCCCTCAGACTAATTCTTAGGCTATTTATGAAGATGATTATTTGCTCTTGTACATTGTGCAAGAAATTTGTTTTATGCCTAAAATGTGTGGTAGCTGTTTATGTATCTTACATTGTTAATGCCATATCTAAACTAATCCTTAAAGAAGAATTTATGGATTTGTCATTTTTGTATACAATCCGGGTTTTCAGGATATCCCTGCTTCAACACAAGTGGCTCAGTCAACGACCGCCACCTGTGCTAAAGCAGGGATTTCCTTAACCTGACCTGTTGGTGGCCCTTGAGGACTGGAGTTGGCCACTCTCTCTTACTTTATTCCCAAACAAAGCTCCTCTTACTTGGGGCGTTGAGTTTGGTGAAGATGAGCTGCATAATGTTTTCCAATTGTTGCCTCTGTTCCAGAAAGTCTTGCATTGTTGGATTGTGGGTGCTCTCTAACCATTCATTCTTGGTTTTGCAAGCATGGATAGCCTGGTTCTGAAAGGGATGAAGCAGACATAAGAGACCTCATAGTATAATAGGGCCCGCTTTACAGCGTTCCGCTCATACAGCGTTTCCCAATGTATACTCATATTCATTAGGTTCGGCGCCTGTTCCGTTTTTCCTGCGATTTTCAGCATGACGTGCACAGCAGCAGAGTATCCGGTCGTCACTAAGCAACAGTTTAAGCGCGTGCGCAACTCCTTGTCAGATGCCATTTGTCAGCGAAAAAGTCGGTTTACAGCTCTGCATCTCTGTTTTCAAAGGTACAATACAGTAGGGTCCCGGTTTATAGCTATTTCCGCTTTGCGGCGGCCTGGAACAAGCCGTATGAGCGGGGCCCTACTGTATATGCAGATTTTGTGCCTTGTTGAAGCATGTGGCTCAGGACACGTTTTTAAAGCAGCACACATCTCTCCCATGCGCTACCCCCACCACTTTTTTTTGTGTGTGTGTGTGTGTGTGTGTGTGTGTGTGTGTGCGCTCTGAAGTCACTGGGACCACCTCCTTCCTCCCATCTAAACCCAAACCCTCATCATCTCACTCTCGCCCTCTGTCAGTCCCCCTTCTTTTCCTATCCCTATTCTTTATCTATTCTTTGATACAAAGAAAAGACTAGTACGGTACCAGCAAAAGCCAAAATGAAGGGTATTAGTTAACCTGACTGTTAAACGCAAACACAGAGATAGAGAGTCTGAAGAGATATAATATACTAGAATCCATGTATTAAGTCTACAAATGTATAAGTACTGTACCTATGTTAAAAATGCCTAAACAACTAGTTTTGATATACAAAAACAGATATGCAGAGACATTTAAGAGGAGCAGAGAACTTCCAAGTGCCTAAATACCTTCTCCGCCTTGAGTAGTCTGCCTTGCACTATTTCTGGATCTGCGATGGTCTGTTGGATGAGACTAATGTACGTCTTTAAGGCCAGTTTAGCTTCTGCATGAAGAAACAGAAAATCACATGCATTACACTATGGTGGTGAATAGTCATTATAAGGGCTGGGCCTTGGGGGGAGGAGGGGAGAGTACTATCCGAGAATTATAATATTTAAAACACACACCTTCAGAAGACCCTTCACATTTAACCCTGGTACATAACAGCTCATATTTACAAAGTGGTGCTAAGCCACAAAACACCTTCTGGTGCAGGAAGACACATTGCTGACATTTCACCAGAAGTGCAAGCAACTCCCACTGCCCAGTGAAATAGAAGCAAAGTAACCAAAACAGTATTGAACAAAGTCTCCTTGTTGAAAAACTAGTGCATTTTAATAAAAATTAACGAAAAAAGTCCCACTGAAAAGCAATGGGATTGTTTCAAACAGGGTTTGTTAGATATTTTATAAAAAAAAATATATATATATATATACATACATACATACATACATACCAAAGCCTCCCGGACGCCGCTACTTTTTCCTGGGCCCTTCCAGTGTCAGCCCTGTTAGGAGCAGGCAGTGGACGGGTTAATTCCTTCTTTAGGCTCTGTGTGTGTATTACAGACTTGGATACAATTCAGCTATCCAAGGACAGCAACCACGAGAGTGTCAGCCTGAGAGAAGGATGCTGATTGGTGATCACTACTTTTGGATGAACCAATCAGTTTTCAACCTGTTCTGATATGGGACAGGGTTCCAACCCCCAATCTCAGGTTATAAATTCTGACTCCAAAATTCAGTTAGGAAGGAGAAGAGTTCTGTTGATCTTCCTCCACTTGTGGAGTGAGGAGCCTCTTCCTCCATCCAGGGGATGGGAGGGAAGAGTAACAGGTCTGAAAGGGGCCAAATACACGAGTCAGGGTTCTGACCAGCATGAGAGAAAAGGGATAGTTCT
This sequence comes from Ascaphus truei, assembly GCF_040206685.1. Classification (NCBI taxonomy): domain Eukaryota; kingdom Metazoa; phylum Chordata; class Amphibia; order Anura; family Ascaphidae; genus Ascaphus; species Ascaphus truei. Next base: position 39,047,678 of record NC_134492.1, on the reverse strand, counting down.
ATGCTTGCTGTATTATTACCATCTGCCTGCAATAAAACCAGTTGTATCAGAAACCGTGTGATTACTGTCTGCTGCTGTTAAGAAGAACAAGGTGTCAGCATGGCCCGGCCCATCCCCTGCCCCTGCAGAGAACCTGTGCTGACTGGAGGTGCTGCACCAACGAAGAATAAAGTTAACCTGCACCCCTGTCCTGGCTCTCCCCACACCATCGCGGAGCACTCAGTCCTCCTGTTTACCTCAGGTACACAGCATCAACACACCTAGAAGTAGCTGGAGAAAGCATAACCACCCCAATCTCACTTAGGGTGGGGGTAAAAGGGCTACACACACATTATATATATATATATATATATATATATATACACACACACATATACATTGCTCGACAAATCACCTAAAAATCTCGCCGAACCAAAAAATCTACTCGGCACCTAGCCCCGCCCCTAGGACCACCCCGAGCTCCAGCCCCACCCCCGCTTAAAAATAAATAAATTGAATAAATTCCTAGTAAGAACAACATTTGTTTTTGACAAAAGTTTATTGTATTACATTATACTACAATTAGTCCTTGTTACGTGTGTGTATGTAAATGTCGGATCTAGAAAAAAACCCTGAACCCCTTAACCAGTGCCTGGACACCCCCGCGTCACAATTTCTAAAGCAGCAATCCCGTCTGGGATCTTACCTGATCCGCAGTCCCTCAATGTCCAGGTACCCTCATTCCCGCAATGTTATACATTGGAGGGGAGGTGTTCTCTACCTGTCTTCTGGGTTAGGGGGGGGGATTCCAATGTCTCCCGTGTGAAGCTTGAGTCAGATCTTGAATAAAGCAGTATAGGTTATTTCGGTGAAGTATAGGGCAGTTAAGATATATAGGGGAAATAAGATATCCAGAGTGAGAGAGAAAGACAGAGAGAGTGTGAGAGACAGAGAGTGTGGGTGAAAGAGTGACAGAGAGAGAGAGAGAGAGAGAGAGTGCGACAGAGAGACAGGAGGTGACTGATGATGTGTGGGTGTCTGTACACACACACACATACACACTCTCACATAAACACACTCACATACACACACACACAAATCATGGGGCCCAGGACAAATGAAAAGAGCAGGCCCCTCCCCCCTGAGCCCATAACGCACCTACCGCGAATAAATATTTTTTAGCACGCAACTTTTACTTAACTGTTTTCTTATTGTGATATTGTGAGCGGATGGGAGAGTGACAGGGTGACTGGGTGTGTGGGTGGGTGTGACAGTGACTGGGTGGTGGGTGACAGTGACTGGGTGCTGGGTGACAGTGACTGGGTGGGGTGGGTTGACTGGGTGGGTTGACTGAGTGTGTTGACTGGGTGACTTAGGGAGGTGGAGCGGGCCGGGCCAGGCCCAAAGGCAGCAGGCAGGACACCATGCGGGTCCTCGGCTCTGCGCATGCGCAATCGCCACCATATTTTTTTTAAAAACTTTTTTTTAAAATATAATGGTTGGGCCCCCCTGACTCACGGGGCCCGGGACGCCCATACCTTTTGTCCCCCCCTATTGGCAGCCCTGCACACACACTAACACACACACAACAAGAAACGGAGCTCCAGGTCCCGATCACCGTGTCCAGCAGGGACATTGGAGGTATGTGGGGGACATTGGGAGCATGTGGGTGACATTGTGGGCCATCGGGAGCATGTGAGGGGTATCTGGAGCATCGGGAGCATGCGGGGGACATTGGGACCATGCGAGGGGTATCTGGAGCATCGGGAGCATGCGGGGGACATTGGGAGCATGCGGGGGGCATCTGGGGAATCAGAGGCATGCGGGGGGCATCGGGAGCATGCGGGGGACATCGGGAGTCATCAGAGATATGTCGGGGGCATCGGAGGCATGTGGGGGACATTGGGGGCATGGGACAGTACTTACGTGCTCACGAAGGATCACAATAGAAAAGTAAGGCGCTACCATCCGCAGGCTCATGTAGAGCCTGGATGCGCGGCAAAAAAAAAAAAAGTCTCGTCAGCAAATCAGATTTTTTTTTCTTCAGCGTCAGCGGGGGAAATTAAACAGAACCACGTGCGTTGCTTGGGCCAATCACCAAGGGGCAATTTCGAGTCGCCCCTGGCGACCGGGCTTGTCGAACACAGTATATACAGGCATACCCCGCATTAACGTACGCAATGGGACCGGAGCATGTATGTAAAGCAAAAATGTACTTAAAGTGAAGCACTACCCTTTTCCCACTTATCGATGCAGGTACTGTACTGCAATCGTCCTATACGTGCATAACTGATGTAAATAACGCATTTGTAACAGGCTCTATAGTCTCCCCGCTTGCGCACAGCTTCGGTACAGGCAGGGAGCCGGTATTGCTGTTCAGGACGTGATGACAGGCGCATGCGTGAGCTGGCGTTTGCCTTTTGGGCGATATGTACTTACTTGCGAGTGTACTTAAAGTGAGTGTACTTAAAGTGAGGTATGCCTGTATATATATATATATATATATATATATATATATATATGTATATATCCAATAAAGAATATCACTTGTGAGTTGTGAGCACATTCACATGTCTTAGACAGGTCTGCAACCCTGCCTTTCAACCCTTATCACCTTGCATACTGTGCTCCCACTGCAGCAAGGGATTCTGGGAAATGACATGCAAATGAGCACACGTGTCACCTTTTGCCTGGAATATCCATTCACATGGAGCCCATTTAAGCTGATATATTGCCGTTCACACAGCTTTTAAACACAGCAGGGGATGAAATCACGTAATGTGAAGAAATGTGAAGAAACGCGTAGGGTGTATGTTGCGTTGCTGAAGTGGGTACTTACCTGGGTACTTACCTTTACACCTTGGACTAACTATACGGAAGAGGCTACTATTTTCAGCTCAAGACGGTACACACTTGTGCTCGGAACTAGTTTACACCAGACTTGTTTCCGGAGGACTGTTTGAACCACAGTGTCGCTCCCTGAGTTCCTGCTGGACGGAGACCCAGTGGAGCACTGCAGATCCATGCGGTGAAGACATGGAGTGATCTGAGTAGCTGTTTCTTCGTCCGGTGCATGAGTATATCTCATAAAACGCTTGTTTTTAATTGTTGTTTGTGAGTTAGCATTTTATTGGGATTTTTTAGGAAAATAAATGTACATTTTTTTGAATATATTGCACTAGGATCGGGCGCCTTCTTTTTTGTGTTTTTGTACAGATTAGCCTGGAATTCGTTGGTTCCCCGTGGAAGGCAGCATGCTCCTGTTTGCAGCAAGAATCTATTACTAATCCATACTACATTGGACTCTTTTCATCACTTTATTATTGTGATTTTTTATTCTTCATTTATTATTCTGTTTTGTTTTGTTTTTTTATTATTTCCTTTTCTAATCATTGGTGGTGTATGCTACTCCTATCAGTTTATATATACCAGCAATATTTAGACATACATTTAATATATATTTTTTTTTATTTTTATGATTAACTATTTTTATTTTTTAATTTGGATCTTTTTTGTTACTTCATCTGATTGATATAAATTATATCCCATATCTATTGGGTTATATAGTTATCACACCATTACAGCTTACCACTGGGGATTGGTTCATGAAGAATGGTGTGATATTAACTAGACAAAAGAAAGCCAAACCTGAAACTCATAAAGAGATATAGTATGAGATCTCTTCACATATTCTGAGATACAAATATATCTTGCACACTATTCTTACATGTATATCTAAAACCAGAGAGACGCCATATTGTCTCTTTATAACTATCTGGTACATATGAAGTTAAAAAGAAAAGCAAAAATATATTCATGAAAATATAATCAAGAGGGCCTCTCAACTTTCACCATTAAGAGATAAAATTCTGGGATGAAGTTCAAGTATATCAGAAGAAAGAGATAATTGGAAAAACAGGATATTGCCAGGTATCAAGAAAAGTTAAACGGGTTAAGAAATAATGAGGATGAGACAGAGTAGGAATGTATGACACAATTTGATGAGGAACACCTGGAAAAGTAACACTTTTGGGAAAAACAAGTACTTATTTGGCTTTATCGGAAATCCGATAAAGGGGTATAAAGATGTGGATTTGTGGGAGGAGACTTCAGAATTATTAAGGTTGTTAGAGTCTTCAGAATTATTAAGAAGCTGTCAGAATTATCATACAACTGCCTATAATTGAATAATTCTCCATCCATAACCTGTGCTAAGGATGCCTGTATAATTTGACGCTGTGATGCTGCGCTCTGAACTTGTCTCTGAATAAAATCTGGGAAAGAATTTGTTCCATGTTCTTATTGACTAAGGTTGCTACACCTTAGATACCAGGAACCTCTACAAAGAAGGATCTTCAATGGCGAGCCAGTGCCTGAGTCCGTGACTTAACTCTACTCACAAAGGGGGGGAGAAGGGGTGAGCCCCAGGAGGGGTGAGTCCTTCTTCCTCTCACCCACAATCGTGTGAGTAGGGGTCCGGATAAAAGAACCTGAGGAAAAGAAAAGAAAAGAAGCATCGGACGGATATCTTTATCCAGTGGAATTTATTGGTGGCCACCAAGACCAAAAGCGATCACGGAGAGACACTCCAGGTCTGTGCAATCGAGGATTCGCAAGGAGTTGATCGCCTGCATTTTGAAAGCCTGGCAGAGCTTGTGAGAATCCTAGTCGACAAGGATTTTTCCAGCGCCAGGGCTCATAGAGGCAGCATCACTAAAACAGTACGTGAGTAACGTTGATTCACTTAATTTACAGTATGGATTTTATCCAAGAACAGGCTAATCAGAGTAAATTACCCCTCACACCCCCAGAGAATGTGGGTTGTGCAGATTTGTGGTACTCTCTGTTGAAACAGGTTATGAATGCTTTTAAAGATATTGATGCAAAAAAATTAAGCAAGAATAAGAACATAAAAAAATTCCAGCTATTGACTAAACTGGTTTTTATTTATGAACAGCAAATGACAGGTACAGCTTTAATTCAAAGCTATGCGCAAGCTGTACAAACTGATCCAAATTGCACAAGATGTCCTGATTTATGGCGTCAATTAAAATTCTTGCAGGATCAGATGACTATTAGAAGTAACTTACACACAAGAAAAATCGCTGGGTTAGAGGCAAAACAGGGGGAGGAAGCCCAGGAATCAGATAGGGATGAGGAATTTGAAACTTTAAAACAACAGCATAAGATTACGATGAAAGAATACGCCGAGTATAGAGAAGGAGCCAATCAACATTTACATCAGTTACAAGATGAACTGAGGGAAATGCAAGCCCAGTTACAACACAAAGATGATTGCATTAAAAGGTTTAGGGAATCCACTAATGCAGAGTCTGAGTTTAAAGGGTTTGCAAGCAAAGATTTTCTTGCCTCTCCTTTAACTCCCAAAGGATTCCCTCTACCTAGAAAGACTTCCACACCCTCACCTGCACCAGACATCGACACACTGACAGGAGGTCAGAATATTATGAAGGCAGTCAAATCTATAACACCTTATGACAATGCTAAGGGACCTTTTCAGAATATGGAATGTTTTGAGGGATGGAGACGCAGGCTAAATTGGTCAGATCAGATAGCTTGCTAAGCACTGATTTTGTGGCTCCCATTGCATGTTGCTAACAAGGTAGAACAGGTGGGAAAACCCATAGAAGAAGGTACAGCAGGTTTGGGTACCAATACATATATGAATGCAGGTCAAAGATTGCGCACCATTGTAGAGGCTGTCACGGGAGTACCCCAACTGGGACATACTGCCCTGGATTCCTTTAAAATTGGTCCACATGATGATCTACAGGCATGTGCTATAAGCTGGGAAAATGCTTGGAAATTGGTTATGGGGAAAGAGTCTGTACAAATGACTGAGGAAGATAACAAACAATGCATAATTGAGTTTTTGCAGAAAATAAAGGAATTTGACCCTGCCATAAAAGTGTTGGCTATGGCAGCCCCAAGTGTAGAAGCAGCTGCACAAGTTTTGATAAACAAAGGGTTGGTTTCAGAAGGGGGAACACAATTGAGACAACTTTTTGGGTATAATAATACAGGTCCTGATGCCTATGGTAATGACTACAACCCGACCTACCCTAATCCCACATACAATCCAAACGCCAGACGTGGTAGAGGAAGAGGTATGGGGAGGGGGCGGGGAGGACAGGGACAAAATGCTCCTTTTGTATGTTATTATTGTGGCAAGCCAGGACACATGAGAAGGGATTGTAGATCTTTGATGTATGATCAGGCACAAGAAGGGTACAAAGGGGGATCAGAGGGTAATGAGAATGGGCTTTACCCACAGCATAGGGGACCCCCACAGCCCACAGCACCACCCATGTCCCCTATGCAACAACAGTATTCACCCCCCGCACCAGTACCACAATATAAAGACCAACACAACCCCATGCCAAACACAAGTCCCTATCACCAGGCACAGAAAATGCTAGAAGCAATAGTAGGGACTGGGGAGCAGGGAATGGGAAACACGGAGAAGGGCAACCCCGTGAGTTCAGCATAGGGGTGTGCCCCCCCTGTCACTCTGTCATTTGTTGCAAATATATCCTTAGCAGGTGACGGGAGACCACATCTCCTAGGAGTGATAGAGGGGATAAAGGTTGAAATACTCATTGATAGTGGGGCATCCGTTTCTACAACAGGTTTGCCTTTGAGGGTCCCCGAGGCTGCTGAAGAAGCGGTCTTGGTGAGCTTCAATGGCAAAGCTACCCCGGCTGTTTTGTGCCCGGAGGTAGTGGTTTATTTAAAAGATCATGTTATCTGTGTTGCAATGTGGAAAACGGAGGCTATGCATGCTACTATCTTGGGTTCAGAGGTCATGCAGAGAGAAGGATGGCTTATTGATTATCCAAATACATGTATCTGGAGGGTCCAGCCCTCTAGAACAAAAACACATGCTATTGAGAGTACATTCTACCTCAGCTTATGCAGTACGAGGGTACATTACACGATTGTCACACTCAAGTCCAGCGGGAAAAAGCCTCTCCCTTTGCTAAGGAAAAGGATGAGACGGCTCCTGCTGTATTTGTAGATGGAGCTCGTTACTGGGAGGATGGGCAGTTTTGGACAGGGTTTGCAGTAAACGACCCTGAGGGAAAGAAAATGTTTAAATTCCAGCTGCCACCTTCATACTCCGCACAGCGTGCTGAGCTTGAAGCTGTTAAATGGGTTATTGAGAATGTGGAAGGAAAGATAAACATTTACAGTGATAGCTCATATGTAGTGCGAGCATTAACAGAACATTTACCTCTGTGGTGTAAACGAGGTTTAGTTGATGCATCAGGTAAAGGCTTACAACATGCAGCCATACTAGAAAAACTGTACCAGGAAGGCATTGATGCACCTGACAGAGTAGCAGTGTTAAAAGTAAAAGCTCATCAAGGAATTTCAGAGGATCCTATAATTATGGGAAACTTTGAGGCGGACATTGCAGCCAAGGATGCCGCCAGATATGGGGAAACTTTATATCCTATAGTGAGAATACAGGATATTAGCTCTGTGAGTAAGGGCCTACCCACAATCTTTATTGAGTCAGTTGCATTTGAAGGAGAACAGGCAAAAGATTCTAACATCAAACATTTGAGAAACACAATGTCCACTGACACTTCATTATCTGATCAGGAAGGAATTTTGTGTAAACAAACTAACACGGGTTGCTTACTACCCATTTTGCCCGCACATTTAGAGCCTTTATTAGTCAAGTACAATCATGACACAATGGGCCACATTGGCACAGATTTGTTAACTAAAGTAATGCAAGACAAGTTTTGGAGTGCCACACTAGTGCAGACATGTAAAAATGTTTGTGCTGAATGTTTTATCTGTGCCCAAATACATCCGAGACCTAAGGGTCAAAAGCCCCAGGTACAGAGAGTACCTATTGCAGGTGGACCATGGGAAAACATCCAAATTGATTTTATAGGCCCACTTCCAAAAGCTAAGGGTGGGTATGCCTATGGGTTGGTGGTTGTAGATGTATTCACTAAATGGCCTGAGGTTATCCCTCTGCGTAATTGCACTGCTCTAACAACAGCCAAGGCCCTGTGGACTCATATTTTCAGTCATTGGGGTTTTCCAAAGGTAATGGAATGTGATAACGGCCCACATTTTGTAGGAAACATCACAAAGGCCCTATGTGGTTTACTGGGAATACAACAGAGATTCCACATACCCTACCATCCACAATCTGCAGGAATAGTAGAGCGTATGAACCGTACACTCAAGACACGTATACGCAAATGCCTTTTAGACCAAGGTAAAGATTGGGCCCTACACATCCCCGCAGTATTACTAAGCATTAGGGCAACACCATCTCAGGCAACACAAGTGTCACCATTTGAACTCATGACAGGAAGAAAAATGCCAGTGTGGTTCCCTAATGAACCAACTTTATCTGGACCAATGATCGCAGCGGCTGCACGATCAGAATGGTTGAAAGATTTACAGACACAACTTCAAAGTTTGTCTCAATTTGCAGCTTGCAACATGGCAAAACCAGTTGCTACTACCGCCAACGGTGCTGACAAATTTATCAAAGGGGGGATGGTTATGATAAAGACATTTCGTAAGCCAGGCCCCTGGGAGGCAAATTGGGAAGGCCCATACAAAATTCTTGATAAATTGGGCTCTACAGTGATACATGTGGAAAAAGTGTCTCAGAGACACAGCAAAGGTTGTAAACCTCATAAAGGTACCACTATGTGGGTACACATTGATCAATGCAAATTGTACAAAGGCAGGCTTCTGCCACTTCAGGTTGCCACTGATAAGGAGTGATGCTGTACTTGTTGTTTTTCAGGATATGGATCCGGAGTAGATGTACCGGAAGTTCCTTGGATACCCTCACCATATGGTACCAGATGACCCCAGACGAGCTGATGTAGGTACCCCACAAGTACCACCGCAGCCATGGTACCAACGGCTCTTCGGGACCCCACCCCTTCCATTCCATGAAGTACAGAGACTAATTTCTGAACCGGAACCAGAGATGACAACTGAACCGGAACCAACACTAATGATGACAACACAACCAAGAAGTGGGAATGAAGAATTCCAATCCGGAATGAAAAAGACTATACCGATGGACAAAACAGGCAAACCACTGCCACAAAATAAGTCATATAACACCCAATATGGTGCCACATCTCACACCATAACACAAATACTATGTTACACCATAATATGTATTCTTATGTGTGAACACATTGCAGGACTAGGTCTAGATGACAGAGAAAGATGTGAATACATTGACAGAGATCTCTTGTATTCAGAGGAACAAAAGGGTAGTTCATTAATGCAGGTTCGTTTATGAACTAAAGGGGGGACTGAAGAATGGTGTGATATTAACTAGACAAAAGAAAGCCAAACCTGAAACTCATAAAGAGATATAGTATGAGATCTCTTCACATATTCTGAGATACAAATATATCTTGCACACTATTCTTACATGTATATCTAAAACCAGAGAGACGCCATATTGTCTCTTTATAACTATCTGGTACATATGAAGTTAAAAAGAAAAGCAAAAATATATTCATGAAAATATAATCAAGAGGGCCTCTCAACTTTCACCATTAAGAGATAAAATTCTGGGATGAAGTTCAAGTATATCAGAAGAAAGAGATAATTGGAAAAACAGGATATTGCCAGGTATCAAGAAAAGTTAAACGGGTTAAGAAATAATGAGGATGAGACAGAGTAGGAATGTATGACACAATTTGATGAGGAACACCTGGAAAAGTAACACTTTTGGGAAAAACAAGTACTTATTTGGCTTTATCGGAAATCCGATAAAGGGGTATAAAGATGTGGATTTGTGGGAGGAGACTTCAGAATTATTAAGGTTGTTAGAGTCTTCAGAATTATTAAGAAGCTGTCAGAATTATCATACAACTGCCTATAATTGAATAATTCTCCATCCATAACCTGTGCTAAGGATGCCTGTATAATTTGACGCTGTGATGCTGCGCTCTGAACTTGTCTCTGAATAAAATCTGGGAAAGAATTTGTTCCATGTTCTTATTGACTAAGGTTGCTACACCTTAGATACCAGGAACCTCTACAAAGAAGGATCTTCAGTTCACACCATTAGGCGCAGTCTTATTGTGTTATATATATATATATATATATATATATATATATATATATATATATATATATATATATATATATATAAAACTGAGTTAAGTTATGGTGAGTAAAAAAAGTGACAAAAACCCTCCACAGGAAAGCAAATATGCAAATATAACTGTATGCTCATCTGCATGTCTTAGGCAGGTCTGCAACCCCGCCTTTCCCCATCATCACCCAGCATACAGCACTTCCACTGCAGCAAGGGATTCTGGGAAATGACATGTAAATGAGCACACAGTGTCACTTTTTGCCTCAATAACCATTTTTAACATGGTTCCCTATAGGGAATGCACCTTAACCCTGGCTGTGCTCAAAGCTGTGACCATGCAGCAAGCTTAAGCCTATAGGGAACCATGTTAAAAATGGTTATTGAGGCAAAAAGTGACACTGTGTGCTCATTTGCATGTCATTTCCCAGAATCCCTTGCTGAAGTGGAAGTGCTGTATGCTGGGGGATGATGGGGAAAGGCGGGGTTGCAGACCTGCCTAAGACATGCAGATGAGCATACAGTTATATTTGCATATTTGCTTTCCTGTGGAGGGTTTTTGTCACTTTTTTTACTCACCATAACTTAACTCAGTATTATGGTTTAGCCTATCCCATAGCCTCTCTTGCATTCCCAGTAAAATCAACCCCACACTGATGAGACCCATCAAGGTCGAAACAGCTGTCTGTGGGTGGTTTTCTGGGTATGCACCTTAACCCTGGCTGTGCTCAAAGCTGTGACCATGCAGCAAGCTTAAGCCTATAGGGAACCATGTTAAAAATGGTTATTGAGGCAAAAAGTGACACTGTGTGCTCATTTGCATGTCATTTCCCAGAATCCCTTGCTGCAGTGGAAGTGCTGTATGCTGGGTGATGATGGTGGAAAGACGGGGTTGCAGACCTGCCTAAGACATGCAGATGAGCATACAGTTATATTTGCATATATATATATATACATATATAAACACACAATCAATATTCTCATCCACCATCAAACCTGTTCCTTTAATAACACCATGTTTATTATTAAAACCGTGTACCTCATAATAAATACCATGCACCATATTTAAAAAGAGCAGTGATGCTTCTCCCACTGAACAAATGTTATTGCGAAACACAATTGTTTTCATAATCAAAATAAAGCAAATATAAAAGGGGTACATTGTTTTTCTTACCGGTGATATTTAAGACTTCCATAGTCTTTCTATAATCTAAGAAGCAAGATTCTCAATTTAAACAAATGTCTAGGTACATCATGAAATACTTAAAAGCTGATTATGCCATTGTCTTCAAACTCTTAAAAAGATTTTAAAAATAATGTAAAAACTTCCCCTACCATATTTCCTGCATAGGATTAATTAGGCCCTCTAGCTTTAATGATTGAGTAAGTACTGCTAGGGCTGAGGTATACATGATACACAGGACTTATGACATGTTGAACAAGAGGCCCTCCCATGCTATGATATCATTGTATATGTCACAACACTCTGCCAAGGAATTTGGAATCCTGGTGATTTATGAGGTCAGAGATGACTGATGCATCCCCTTGTTGAAAGGGGCAGAGTTCCTGCCACTGTTGTGCAGTGTCTCTGATACAGTGCTTGAGGCTGCAACATTCTCTTTCAGGAGCAATGTTTTCCTCTAGCTGGTCCCTTGCTGTTCATTTTCTGTTGTTTACCATCATCAAGATGAGCTTGGGCTCTTGTGAACAACGGCCTTTGTGGTCAACAACGGTCTGGGATATTAGCCCAGAGGATTTGGAACTAATCCGCATGCAATCCCACAGTATGGCCACCTGTCTGCCTTACCCACTGAACGAAGTATGCTGGGCTGACATCAAGGACATAAAGATACTATATGTTCCTTGTGGAGTCCTCAGCTTGGTTGCTCTGGGTATAACCATCATCTTTCTCTGGATCCATTACAAAAAGTCGAAACTGAAGGTAAATACCCCCTGATTTTGTGACTTTATATGACTGGATTGAACCATAGAAAAAAGCCATGTGCAGTTGTTCTGTTACTGGGGTATTAGCAAACCAAGCTGTCTCCATACAGGGCGTACAAGCATTAAGCTGTCCAGCTTTTAAGTAAACAAATATTCATAACCGAAATAGATGTTTTTCTCGATGGGTCTTTTCAGAAGGTCAACCAATTTGATGGAGAGTTGTGTGGGGGCTCATTATTTTGCTCTTTTAATCCTTTTGTCTCCTCTGCAGTACCCAGTCACTGGCTTAGGCATTGCGTGTACATGCCCCCTACCCGATTACAATCTGGATGTGGATTCTACACTTTGCGAGCTGGTAGCGATCACCTCGCGCATTCTGAAGAAGCTTAAGATGATGGATAAGCAGTTCTCTCACCACCGGTGCAAAATAATACGTATTCGTAAGGTCTGGAAGAGGGACGAAAAGGACGAGAACAAACATTTCTCTTCGTGTCTATGCCAGCAGTACTCAGACGTAGAATAGTGCCCGATGGGAAAGAGATACTAAGCTATGGATATGTTATTGAATATTGTTATGTAGAATTGTCATACGTCAAATCTAAAAACCTAATAAAAAAAAGTTAAAAAAAAAAATGTCCTGTTATTGAGCAATAATGTTATGATTTTTTTAAAGTAATATGGAGGGCAGATTATTTAGATAAAGCCGCTGCGAATAAAAAAGACAAATCTAATATTAATGTTTCCCTTTAGGTCCAAAAGTGATCTCTGAGGCTGCTTTTTAAATTCAAGTTGCCAGATAATGGGGTATAACTCCTGCTTGGTGTATTTGCTGCTTCACAAAGAGTATTACATTACTTCTCATATAATTACAATGTTAGTATTGGGGCAATGGGAATGACAAAGCTGGTGATTCATCTTTCTTGAAGTAATAGAGTTGATGTATATTGGAACAACTGTGTGTGAGTTGCCCAGTTCCACACCACATTGGAAAGTATAGTTGTACAGAACAAACCTTAGCACATAGCCCTTCTTATGAATAATAAAGTGAAATAACTGTGATATATACACACTCTGATAATGTAGGGCTAATGCCTACTTATTAGTATAACTAGAAAATATGCCTGCTAAGGATCATAACTAAAATGGAAATTCGTTCACTAATAAACTTTAAAAAAAATATCTAATATCACTCTGTTTGAATGTAATTAATACTTGGAGTGAATCTCTTTAATCCCTTCTATGCCTCGTGGCCTAAAATGCAAAGCATTGTAGGCAATGAGAAGTTATAGCAGAATTGTGACAAACATCATGCAGAACGGTCTTATAACCATAATGGGATGATGTAGGTGTATAGGATATTGAGATTTGTAATAATGGAGGTGATGGAAATGTGGGAATGGAATATACCGTGATGGTCTGGTTGTCACGGTAGACCAAGCTTATTAACACTTTACCATCTTTAATGCCTGCAAAGCAACTCTGCAAGCGGGAGACCAGACAACCAGTACTGAGAGACGCTTCCTGGTCACATCAGTCAGGGGTTCAGTCTCAGTAATGGGCTGTGGGATACACTTTCTACAGTAGCTAGCGGTGCCTATAGAAGTCAGATGCCCGCCACGCACCCTGTGCCCTAGATGCAACACCTCTGCCATCTCTACTGAACACTTGGTGGGTTAAACAGCAAGCCCTGCCTCCCCAATCCCTTCTAGCACTGCTCCTACCTGTTACTTGATGCGAATCCCATATCTGTCTAAATGCAACTATCTTCTCCCCGTATGCCCCTACATAACTCTGCACTCCCTCCAGTGCCCTACTGACCAAGTGTCGGAAGGTAGCCAGGGCATTCCTCATCCTGAATGGCATCCTAAAAAACTCACAGAGGCCACTCGGAATGCTGAAGGCTGAGCCCCCCCCCCCCCTAGCCTCCCTCTCTACACTGCCTTTCACCTCTGCTGATACCCTGTAGGCATCCCTATGCAGAGGGCGCAGATCACTTGTGAGCGCAGGATGATCTGTGCCATGTGCCCTGCCCAGCTGGTCCGAGAACAGAACCCTATGCTGTCCTGACCTAGTCCTGGCTACTGCCCCTGGCTGCCTACTCACCCAGCACCCTAACTCTGCTAGCACCCTTCTAGGCGAACCTGTCCTAACAAATATCCCTAGCACTGCCTTAGCTACTCTCTGAAACAGTTTCCCCATTCCTGGTAACAGGTTCAGGAGCATCTGCACATAAGCACCCGCTTTACCCTCTGGCTGGCAGGCATCCCTGGGTTGGCAGAGCTCTGCCCCTGCCCCTGATGCCTCTGGCCAGGAGTAATGCTGCAACAGCTGGGCACTCGCCTGAGTGACCCCCTGATGCCCTGCTAGTGGAATGGAGTGGGCTTCCCACAATCCTTGCTGCCTACACCCCCTGGGTCCCACTAACAGTTTCCTACCTGTCCAGCCTACGTCTAACCTGGTAGGTCCTGGGTCCCTACTCCAGAGCCCGCAATGCCACAGCAAGAGGTCTGACCCCCCGCTTTCCCGAGACGCAGACGTCCGCAGTCCCATACCTTCTATGCTGGGGTCAGCTTTCACCGCAACCCTAAATTCTGTTCCTAACACAAACCACCCACCCTTAGTCTCTAAGTCAGGGGAAAAAGTCCGTCATTGGTTGCGACTCAGTAGTCTGGCTTACCTGTCTGGTCTCCTCAGAGACCGCTGGAATGGTTGGTCCCAAAAGCAGGGGGACAGCGGTTAATTCTGCTGCCATCCTTGATGACTGGCTCCTAGGAATCGCTGCAACAGGAGCCAGTTCTGCAGTGAAAACACAGGTAACATGCCCCAAGACATTGCCGAGCAAAACCGGCATCTAAAGAAGGCAATACCCCACCTCTCTCATGCCACGACCGGCACCCCAATCCTAAAAGACCCAGGCAACCTGGAGCGACCGCGGTCCTCCACCTGGCATGGTCACACGCATCCCGGTGCCCGGGAGCAAATCTCCTGGCTGGATAATATCTGGCCTGACCAGGGTAACGGTGGCCCCGGAATCCAGCAAGCCATCTGCTTGCCGATCCCCAATGGTCACCCTCCACAGATGCTTCCACCCATCCTGACTGATGCAACTTGATGTCCCTCCGTCTCCGCTGCTGGTCCCGGAGAAGCAAGGGCAGATCCCTCCGGGAACTTCCCTCTGTGGGTTGAATCCTCGGCTGGCCTTGGTTCCTCTGTGTATGCCGGTCGCACACGGGCGACTGACCCTGCAGCTTGGGAGCGTTGCCCCAGATGGGGTTCACTGGACCAGGCACGGTCCAGACATTCGGGTCTGATATGACTGACTCTGCTGCACCGGAAGCACCGTTTCTCATGCCTGAATTCTGCAGGCTTAGAACTGCTAGATGCTGCTACAGGCGGCTGTTCTCCATTCACCAGCGGCGCATGAGGGGACACTTGTCCGTAAACCACTGCCAGCATGCGAATCCGCTCATCAGCTGTAGCGTGTGCCCCTCATGAGGCAAGAAGTGCTGTTAGTCCAGAGTTAGGGGTCTCCGCAAGTACAGGAACAACTGACACTGCTGGCGCAATAATGTTCCCCGCAACCCCCAAACCCAGTCTCTCACCAATATCCCTGTGAACACCCTCTCCCTCCCCTTGTCCATCTTCCTCCAGGGGTGGCATCATTCCGCCTACCCTGTGCTGGAGTGACTCCACTGCGGCTGCAGGTACCAGAGCTCTGCTGGCAAGCACAGAAATGCCTGCTTCATGCTGCTCCAAATCTTCCTCCAGCCATGTCTTTGCCCAACCAGCCGTCGGTAACCCATACTCTTTACACCGGGCAACGAGCCTGGCACGATCCCAGGACCAGAATTGTCCCGCGCTCTGTCCATGATTCACCCACGGGCAACAAGAGAGGGCGCAAAGAGTGACTGTGTTATTCGCTTCTCTTGTAACTTGTGTGTGTGCTATCTCACGCTTTGGGGGAGCTCTTAACTGAGAGCCTCCCCACTATGATACAGTACCCCGCAAGATACTATATTCTAGATTCAATCAGGTCCCGCCACTGCCACCAGTTAATATATAGCCTGTCACGGTAGACCAAGCTTAGTAACACTTTACCATCTGGATACTTTGTTTGAATAAAGCATGAATTGTATTTATTCACATAAAGAACACACACAGCTTGAATAACAAAATTATCACAAATAACACTTACTGGAATGGGTTCAAAGGAAATAAAATGTCCACGGAATGAAATCCACAGAAATCAAGTCTCTAGGCAGGAATTCCCACACGTGAGGTTGCTGCACAAAAAGAGCCGTGTAACAGTCCTTGGCTAGGGGCGCTAGCGGCAACCCCTGTATCTCTGCCAAAAGTAAAATTTTCGTTCCCCCAATGCAGGATTAGTTAGCAAATCCTTAGTCCTTACGAATACTGGAAGCTGGATACAAATCTTTGGTTACGATGGAATCGTCTTTACATGATGAAACTCTTAGATGGAACTTCTTACAAGATTGAATTAACCCCTGCCTGGCTGTGCCGGGCTTTTTAAAAACACCAAAAGCCTATCTTTACAGTCTGCAGCGAATCACTGTGTGGGAACCAACTATCTCACCTATAGCAGAGTTCTGCCAGGTCCTTAAAAAAACTGGCACAAAGCCTCAGTATCGCAACGGAGCATGTGCAACAAAAAAGTAATCCCCCCCCAAGCCATTTCCCACTTAGCATATGGCATCCTGCTTTCCTAATGAATGCTGCTCAGTCTGGGTATATGGACAATATAACAAATGGCCCAGTGAAATTCTCTTCCTTTTTCCCCTCCCTGTTACCAAAAGGTTAACACCTTCAAATCCTGCTAAGTATTTCAAAGAACAGTATTACACACCCTAAGTCAACAAAAGGTTTATCACCTCTAGGACAAATCTCTTTGAACTATTAGCCATAGGCCCACTCTGAGTTTCTGCAGGACTAAAGTTTAAACCTATTAAATCTTGGGATATGGTTAAAACCCATGCTCTTTTCCCCCTTATTCAAAACCATTGTTATCATAATTCATACATTTAACACATTATATGATTTCCCCCTGAACCCATATACTGGATACCTGGGTACCTGGGCATTTATGTGGGTACCTCTGCTATACTGGGGAATCCCTGCTATACCTGCAGATATATTTTAACCCCTTCATACCCATTTACCTTTAATTTTAATAAAACAAACCTGCTCAGTCTTATACCTGACTGGAGTGTGGGGATAAACATTAACTCCTTATGCCCCGTGTAGGTTGTGGGTATTTTTCACACAGTCACAGTAATGCATACACAATGCCCGGGCCCAAGAGCTGACATTCTACATTTTAACTTAAAACCCCTATAACTCTCTTCACCTTATCCCTGGTGAGAGATGTACTGAACCCCACACTGCTGAAGAGAAGCTATTTTGTTTGTCTGCTGAAGAGAAGCTATTTTGTTTTTGTATGCTGAAGAGAAGCTATTTTGTTTTTGTGTGCTGTCTGTTTTTAAGGCTGAATAAATAAGCCTTATCAAGAGAACCCACGTGTGTGGTTGCATGTACCCTGAAACAGGTATTAAAATATAAAATGTGCAAGTCAAATTAATGTGTTTTGTTTTCCCCAGCTTTCAAAAATATCTAACTAATTTTCATGCTCGACTATTTTGATGAATACATCCTGTCTCTCTGAATTATAATCACTTGCTTCTGCTCGATATCCCAGGGTGGATACCCATTGAACTTTCACAAACATGAGCAGTGGATCTGCATGCTGCATTCTTAATTAGCCAATCATAACACAATATTTTTAAGGGGGGGAGGGGATACAGATATTGCCACCTCCTTTAATGGTTTTATACATGGAGATGAAGACTTTTACATGGGTAGAATTTGCATTTCCTCTAGGCATCTGTGTAACAGGAGCACAAAGATCCCTGGGCTATGTTTTAATAGAAGTAGGAATGCTTATTGCTCCAATCCTTTTTATTTCTATTATTGAGTAAAAACCACAACACATTTTAGGGACGGACACGGCGTGAGGAATGTGCAGTAATTAAGGAGCAACCTGCTGTCGTGACATTTCAGGGTTTAATTGTTTTCCTGGGCTCTGGTCCTGTAATAGAAAAAGAATATGCATGTTACATAGATGAGGTTTGAAAAGACATGTCCACGTTCAACTTATGCTAAATTTAGACCAGTTACTTTATCCTATATTAGTACTTGCAGTACGTTGATAGAGAGGAAGACAAACAAAACCCCAGTGAAATATCTCTCATAAGGGGAAAAATAAATCCCTGCCTGACTCCAAGAATTGGCAGTAAGATTACTCCATGGATCAACATCCGTCTCATGTTCACTTATTTGGTACTAGCTGAGAGACCCGGCGTTGCCCGGGATTTAAATGCGTAATAGGTAGTATTATTTATAAATCGTGGAACAATAGGTGAGTATTTGTTGTAAAGGTTGGATAATAATATTGAAAAGAAAGATGGAAGAAAATGTAATACGATGTTGTATAAAAATGGTTTATTGTAACCACACCACAGTACAATGTATATTTTGGTGCCATAAGTGATGTAAAAATCTGAGGAGGGGGGAGGTGGTGGGAAGGGGGGGAGGTGGTGGGAAGGGGGGGAGGGTTGAGGTGGTGGGAAGGGGGGGAGGTGGTGGGAAGGGGGGGAGGTGGTGGGAAGGGGGGGGAGGTGGTGGGAAGGGGGGGAGGTGGTGGAAAGGGGGGGGAGGTGGTGGGAAGGGGGGGGAGGGGTGAGGTGGTGGGAAGGGGGAGGAGGTGGGAAGGGGGAGGCGGAGGGAAGGCGGGGGGTGGGAAGCGGTGGGAAGGCGGGGGGTGGGAAGCGGTGGGAAGGCGGGGGGTGGGAGGAGGTGGGAAGGCGTGGGGTGGGAGGCGGTGGGTGGGAGGCGGTGGGATGGCGGGGGGTGGGAGGCGGTGGGAAGGGGGTGGGAGGCGGTGGGAAGGGGGGGGAGGCGGTGGGAAGGGGGGGAGGGAGGCGGTGGGAAGGGGGGGAGGGAGGCGGTGGGAAGGGGGGGGGGGAGGCGGTGGGAAGGGGGGGTGGGAGGCGGTGGGAAGGGGGGGTGGGAGGCGGTGGGAAGGGGGGGTGGGAGGCGGTGGGAAGGGGGGGAGGCGGTGGGATGGGGGGGGGAAGGGGGGGGGAGGCGGTGGGAAGGGGTGGGGGGAGGCGGTGGGAAGGGGGGCTGGGAGGTGGTGGGAAGGGGGGGGGAGGCGGTGGGAAGGGGGGGGAGGCGGTGGGAAGGGGGGGAAGGGGGGGAGGCGGTGGGAAGAGGGGGGGGGAGGCGGTGGGATGGGGGGGGGAGGCGGTGGGATGGGGGGGGGGGGAGGCGGTGGGAAGGGGGGGGGGAGGCGGTGGGAAGGGGGGCTGGGAGGCGGTGGGAAGGGGGGGGGGGAGGCGGTGGGAAGGGGGGGAAGGGGGGAGGCGGTGGGAAGGGGGGGGCGGTGGGAAGGGGGGGGGGGAGGCGGTGGGAAGGGGGGGAGGCGGTGGGAAGGGGGGGGAGGCGGTGGGAAGGGGGGGGAGGCGGTGGGAAGGGGGGGTGGAGGGGAGGTGAAGGGGGGGTGGAGGGGAGGTGAAGGTGGGGGGTGGAGGGGGGGGTGGAGGGGAGGTGAAGGGGGGGTGGAGGGGAGGTGAAGGGGGGGTGGAGGGGGGGAGTGGAAGGGAGGTGAAGGGGGGGGTGGAAGGGAGGTGAAGGGGGGGGTGGAAGGGAGGTGAAGGGGGGGGGTGGAGGGGAGGTAAATGGGGAGGTGAAGGGGGGTGGGAGGGAGAAGTGGAGTGAGGGGAGGTGAAAGGGGGTGAGGGGAGGTGATGGGGGGTGAGGGGAGGTGAAGGCCGCTCACTCACCCGTCCGGCAGGTCCCACGTGGATCTGAGGCGGGAGGCAGCGTGTTGTGGCCGCTCTCCCGCTGTGTCCCGGGCGCTCGCTCGCTCCCCCACTGACTGTAGCGGCGCCGGGGGGGGGGGGGTATCGGGGAGACACTGACACTGGAGGGGAGGGGGGGTGGAGGGGAGGTGAAGGGGGGGTGGAGGGGAGGTGAAGGGGGGGGGTGGAGGGGAGGTGAAGGCCGCTCACTCACCCATCCGGCAGGTCCCACGTGGATCTGAGGCGGGAGGCAGCGTGTTGTGGCCGCTCCCCCGCTGTGTCCCGGGCGCCGCCATCTTGGGCACTCGGCGCCGCGAGGCAGCCTGCCTGGCCACTGGCTGTTCCCCCGCCGGGGAGGGGAGGGGGGGCATGTATGTGTGTGGGGGGGGAGAGGTGGGAGATATAGAGGGGGGGTCTCGCACGGCCGCTGACACTGGGTGGGGGGGGGGGGCGCTGAAGGGGTAATAATAGTGTGTGTGTGTCCCGCTGAATGTAGCTGCGCCGGGGGAGGGGGGGGTCGGGGTGAAAGCGCGGGAGACACGGGGAGAGGAGGAGGTGCGCGCGGGTGCTGCTAACTGTGAGCCCCGCTAATGTATGTAACTGTGTGTGTGTGTGTGTGTGTCACTGTGTGTCACTGTGTGTGTGTGTGTGTCACTGTGTGTGTGTCTGTCATTGTGTGTGTGTCTGTCACTGTGTGTGTGTGTGTGTGTGTGTGTGTGTGTGTGTGTGTGTGTGTGTGTGTGTGTGTGTGTGTGTGTGTGTGTGTGTGTGTGTCACTGTGTGTGTGTCTGTCACTGTGTGTGTGTGTCCCTGTGTGTGTGTGTGTGTGTGTGTGTGTGTGTGTGTCCCTGTGTGTGTGTGTCCCCCGTGTGTGTGTGTGTGTGTGTGTGTGTGTGTGTGTGTGTGTCCCTGTGTGTGTGTGTGTCCCTGTGTGTCCTTTGGCCCGTCACTCCGCCTCAGGCCAATGAGAGGTGTGCGGGGGCGGGCGGGCCAAGGGACCATTGAGATTTCCCCTAGGGACACCGGACATCCAGGCAGGCAGGCAAACATACAGTGCTTTCACTAATATAGTATAAGATAATATCCTGTATACCTTTCTAAAAAGATGTCCAACCTTTTTTGGAAGATATCTATTGTATCTACATAGATATTGATCAGCGATGGACAATTAGAAGGTATGCAGATAAATCTTTCAGACCTACAGCCAGTGAAGGGGTTCAACTACACACAACCCTCTCCTCACTTATTTGTATATATTCAGTGGGCCCCTACCGTATTACAATAGACTGTGGTTTATATTACAGATGAACAAACTTTACCCACACCAGTAAAAATGGGTTAATCACAAGCTGCCCCATACCCAACGGTCCACTGTGGTAAGTGTGAAGGACCCTGCCCCTCAGACTAATTCTTAGGCTATTTATGAAGATGACCGGGCGCCGTGTGATGACGCGACCAGAAGGACAGCGTCGAAACCGGAAGTGCGGGTCTGCAGGCAGCAGGGAAGCTCGGCGGGGGTGCGCGAACTCCGCCGCCGAGAGCCCTGCTGAGTAGAGGAGAGAGGAAGGAGGGAGGAGGGAGGAGGGAGGAGGGAGGAAGGAGGGAGGGAGGAGGGAGGGAGGGAGGGAGGGAGAAGGGAGGGAGGAGGGAGGGAGGGAGGAGGGAGGGAGGGAGGGAGGGAGGAGGGAGGGAGGGAGGGGGGAGGGAGGAGGGAGGGAGGGAGGAGGGAGGGAGGGAGGAGGGAGGGAGGGAGGAGGGAGGGAGGAGGGATGGAGGGAGGGAGGGAGGAGGGAGGAGGGAGGGAGGGAGGGAGGGAGGGAGGAGGGAGGAGGGAGGGAGGAGGGAGGGAGGAGGGAGGCAGAACGGACACTGCAGAAGGAGGCAGACATGGGAAAATGGAAGGGGGGGTAGGGGTGCGATGGCAGCGGTGGTAGAGGGGGATTAGAAGAGGGGGTAGGGGTGTGCTGGAAGGGGGGGGTAGCGGGGGGATTGGGGTGTGATGGAAGGGTGGTAGGGGTGGGAGGAGGTAAGGGGGTAGATAGAAGATGGGGTAAGGAGAGGTAGCTGTGGGAAGGGTTAGCTCAGTAGAGAAGAGGTTTAGAATTTGGGTAGAGGGATAGACTAAGACTAGACTAAGGTCTAGACAGACAGAGGAGAGTGAAAGAGCAGAGAGTCATAGTATAGAGATACAGAGGGAGGCTGCAACAGTCAAGGTGGAGGGAAACTTAAAGATGCAGCAGGACTATAACACACATTTCTCTGCACACTTACACAGGGCAGAAGCAGCAGACTATGAAGCAAGGGAATGGGATGGGGGTGTTGAATGAAGTTATATAGTTATTACAAAGAGATAGTGAGGTGTTATACAAAAAGATGAATGTTATAAAGTACAAGTTTTACATTGTGGTTAGGACAATAGAAGCTAGCACCGGAGGTTAGGGGGCGGTCACGCCACTCTGGCAGTAGGTATGTTCCATGGCCCCACAAGGGTAGTCACATCAGGGCCAGTGGGGAAAGTCCCAGGGGAGAAGAGACTCCAGAAGAGTCGACACCTTCAGGCCCTAGCGGGAAGGTGCGGGAAAGAGGTGTGCTGCCCCTGGGCACAAGAGCATGGGTCCGACAGGATCAGTTATTGCTCACAGCAGAGATTGTTGAATTTGTTCGGTATGTTGTATGTTGTCTTGTGTCCCCTGTTTGTTCCTGTGAGGGTTTCCCTCCCCGTCTCCCCCGAACCCCCGCCTCTACTACGCCCGGGAACGTAATGGCAAGAATAGGTCTGCGGAAAGCCGGCTGCAGCCCCTTGACGTACTCCTGACAAGACATCAGATTTGGGTAAGCACCGTCGCACACATAACACTATGGCTGTAACTTGGGTATCATATAATGTTAAAGGCTTGAATAGTCCCGAGAAAAGGAGAATCGCATTCAAAGAATATAAAAGGATAAAAACAGACGTTTTATTTTTACAGGAGACCCACTTTAGTGCTAGGAATAACCCTCGGGTTCTGGATGTCAACTTCCGCCAGTTCTATCTAGCGTCCGCTCTTGGGGAAAAAAAAAGGAGTGGCGATACTGTTTCACAATAGCTTTCCATTTAAGGTGGATAAGGTTAAAAGAGACACGGAAGGAAGATACCTTATCTTGACGGGGACAGTACATAATAGTCGCTTAACTCTGGCTTCAGTTTACGCCCCCTGTGAAAATGACCCACAGTTCTTTCGTGCATTTTTTGCACTACTGGATAAGGTGGCAGAAGGGAATCTAGTGATTGCAGGAGACTTTAATAAAAGATTAGACCCGACATTAGATAGAGCACAACAGAGGACCAAGGACAGAACTGCAGGGGTGACGGCACTTCGACAGGGTATCAGGGACAAACAGTTAGTTGACATTTGGAGGGAGCAGCACCCTAGAGACAGAGGCTTCACATTCTACTCGCACCCGCATGACAGTTACAGCAGAATCGATTACTTCTTCATATCAAATAGACTAGTTCCGCAGATCTCCTACTCAGGAATCCATGATATTTCATGGTCAGATCATGCACCGATTGAGCTGAGGTGCTCTCAAATTAAACTGGCCAGCCCAGGAGCAAACTGTAAACTAAATGAATCTTTAATTAAGATCCCAAAAGTAGCACAAAGCATAAAAGACGAGATTTCGCAATTCTTTAAGACAAACGTAGGCAGTGTGGAGTCCCATGTCACCTTATGGGAGGCTCACAAAGCCACAATGAGAGGGGTCCTGATTAATATAGCATCAGGAAGGAAAAAAGCAAGGGAGGCCAAAATGACTCAGCTGCGAGAGAAGCTCCATGAACTCTCTATACTGCATAATCGAACGGGTAGAGAGGAGACATTAAAGGAGTTGAAGGATGTAAGGATAGAACTTAACCTACTCCTTACTTCCCAGGCTGAAAAGACACTGAGTTGGACAAAGAGGAAATTTTTCGAAAAATCGAACAAGCCAGATACCATGCTAGCTAGGAAAATTCGCAACAAACCACAAAACTACACCATCCACTCAATTAAAACTAGAACGGGAGACTTGACTTCTAATCCCAAACACATAGTTGAGGAGTTTAGAGCATATTATGAAAGATTATACGACGGGCAGAAGGTGAGGCATAACGATAAAACGAGTAAAGCTTTGGAAAAATTCTTAGCGGACTCGGGTTTGCCGAAAATAACAAGGTTGGAGCGAGAGTTTCTAGGAAAGGAGTTCACCACGGAGGAACTGCTAGATGTAGTTACAAATCTTAAACCTGCAAAAGCTCCGGGCCCAGACTGTTTTTCGAATCTATATTATAAAAATATATAGGGATTCTGTCCCCGCACTTATTACGAATGTTTAACCATATCCTAGCAGGGGGGTCCTTTTCAGACATGATGCTGCAGGCGTCTATCTCGGTGATTCATAAACAGGGCAAAGATCCCACCAATTGTCCAAGCTTCAGGCCGATCTCATTAATTAACTCAGATATCAAAATTTACTCCAAATTAATGGCCAATAGATTGAGTTCAATTCTTCCTAGGCTGATTCACCCGGATCAAGTTGGTTTTATCACAGGTAGGCAAGCGGCCGATAACACCAGAAGAATAGTAGATACCATTGACTATATTAATGCCAATAAAATCCCGGGCATCATATTAAGCCTCGATGCTGAAAAAGCCTTTGATAGAATTGACTGGCCCTACCTAGATGCCACGCTTGCAGCGTTTGGAATGGGGGACACGGTATCTTGGGCAATCAAAGCGCTATACACGAACCCGA
Source organism: Ascaphus truei (assembly GCF_040206685.1). Lineage (NCBI taxonomy): Eukaryota > Metazoa > Chordata > Amphibia > Anura > Ascaphidae > Ascaphus > Ascaphus truei. The sequence goes on along the minus strand of NC_134492.1, from coordinate 39,022,979 downwards.
CAGCGCGGGTAATCCATCAGGGGTTCCCGTCAGGCGCACTGAAAATTAAAAGTGGTACGAGACAGGGATGCCCACTCTCGCCCTTGTTGTTCGCCCTATGCATGGAACCACTTGCAGCTCACATTCGGAGTAATAAAGATATCACAGGAATTCAAATTCACTCTCAGGAGTACAAGACCGCATTATATGCGGATGATGTTATATTGACACTGTCTAGGCTCCTGGTCTCTCTACCCAACCTCTTCGACCTCCTGGAAAAGTTTAATACGATCTCAGGGTTTAAAATCAACCAAGCAAAATCGGAAGCGCTAAACCTAAACCTTCCAAAAGACACAGAAAAACTAATAGAGATTAACTTCAATTTGAATTGGCAACGCAAAACGATTAAATACCTGGGAGTTAATCTCACAAAGGAGGTTAAGTTGTTATATAAGGCAAACTACCCTAAACTCTTGCAATCTTTGAGTAAGGAGCTGAAGGAGTGGGCGACGTATGGTATCTCCTGGATTGGAAGAATTTATAGCGTAAAGATGAACCTTCTCCCCAGACTATTATATCTTTTTCAGACACTCCCCATACCTTTAGAGAGGGCAGACTTCAAGAACATACAGGCCCAGATCTTTAAGTTCATCTGGAAAAACAAAAAGGCTAGGATACCAGCAAAAACATTAGTGAGGCCCAAAACCGCAGGCGAACTGGCGGTACCTTGCTTGTTCTCATACTATAGAGCAGCACAATTGACACAAAATATTTACTGGCACACAGACCCGAAACTACGTAGGTGGGTGGAGGTGGAGAGGGATATCTGTGCCCCACTAGAAATTCAAAATCTGATTTGGTACCCAAAACTTAGATTAAAGCAGATCTCGAGACCGCTGTCCTCAATGATCAACTCATTTGCAGTCTGGGAAGCCACCAAATTTAAATGCGCCCTGACCACGAGGAGCTCACTGATGACCCCATTATTTGGAAACCCGGACTTTGCTCCAGGGATGGACGAGGGACACTTTTTACTCTGGAAACAGAGTGGGTACGGGAGGTTGAAGGATCTGGAGGGCAGAATCACTATTCAGACATTTACACAGATTCAGTCAGATAAGGGCATTCCTAACACAGAATTCTTCAGATACCTCCAGATCCGGGCATTTTATACCAAATACACTAACCGTCCTAAAGTGACTAATTTTGAAACGCTCTGTCCACGTGGGCACGCACCACGGGGACTTATCTCTAGATTGTATAGGGAAGTGATCGATCCTGGAGAGGGCAGCAGACAGAGACTTGACTACATGACACAGAGGGAGAGGGATCTGGGAGATACATTAGAGGACGAGGACTGGTTAGAAATCTTTGAAGCGGCAGCAAGAACCTCGATCTGCACGACATTGAAGGAGAACTCATATAAAGTTCTAATGAGGTGGTACCTCACTCCAGTTAGGCTATCTAAATTTGTACCAGGTTACTCCCCCTTGTGCCCTAGACAATGTGGAGAGCCTGGGGACTTGTTGCACATGCTGTGGTCTTGCCCTCGATTGCGCCCGATCTGCGAACAAATACAGGATTAGCTAAAGAGGATTTTGGGCCTTGAAATTCCTCTGGATCCCTGGTTATTTCTATTAAATAAACCACTGGAGGGCCTGTCGAGAGCAGGAAATAAACCATTTTGCGACAGCAATGAGGTGCGAGACAGCGGCATTGTGGAAACAAAACACGACTCCATCGATAGATAAGATTCGGAACAGAATTTGGTTCGTCTGCCAGATGGAGAAATTGACAAGTTTGGTCAATGACACTGGCTCAAATTTTCTAAAAGTCTGGTTTCCGTGGCTGGCGCAAACCGACATCACGGGGGTGAGCAATGCCACCATCTGGCTGTGATAGCGCAAGGTGAGTTCTCCTTCAACGAATGGCAGTAGTCGCACCACAAGGACGGACATAACAGATAGGGACAATTGCAGCCTCAGCTCACGTGGTTAGCTAGGACGCACGAGGAGTTCGAGAGGTCTGGACCAACGGTGGCTCACGGCAGAACCAGCAGCGGTGGCAGCGGTGGCAGCGGGGGTCCCCGCCTTCCCCATCCCCCCCATTCCCATCCCCCCCCTCCCCTGGTGTGTCTCCCCCCTCCCCCATGAGTCTTTGTGTAAGTGTGTTTATGTGTGAATTGAAGTGGCACTAAATACAGCAAAGAAGTTGACACACGTTATACTATGCTTTATAACTGCTGTATGTCTGAAAACTGAATAAAACATAAAGTTGAAAAAAAAGAGACCTCATATAGTACAGTAGGGCCCCGCTTTACAGCGTTCCGCTCATACAGCGTTTCCCACTGTATACCCATATTCATTAGGTTTGGCACTTGTTCCGTTTTTCCTGCGATTTTCAGCATGACGTGCACAGCAGCAGAGTATCCGGCTGTCACTAAGCAACAGTTTAAGCGCGTGCGCAACTCCTTGTCAGATGCCATTTGTCAGCGAAACAGTCGGTTTACAGCTCTGCATCTCTGTTTTCAAAGCACAGGACGTTCAAATATTCAGCTACCTACAGATTAGATCAGCGATGCAAAAATAGGGGGGCGCGAGACTAAGTGCGGGGGGGCGCAGGGTTTACAGAGGCCCTGCGCGCTTCCTGAAGGCACTTAAATTAAGTGCCGGGGGATCTGCAGGGCCTCTGTAAACCTAACTTACCTTGGCTCCGGCGGCTTCTCACACGCGTCGCTATGGCAACGTGACGTCATGACGGAGGTGAGGGGACCGTCGGCAGGGGAGCGCAGGGAAAAAAGTTTGCGCCCCCCCCCTGGATTACACATTTCCTGCTGACAATATCGCAGAAATCGAGCTTTCCAGATCTAACAAAATTTGAGAGACTATGCAGAAAGGGTCTGTATCAGAAGGGGTTGATCTCGGAGATATACACGGGAATAGCATCGACAACAGCCACCCAAAATCATAACTATATGTTGTAATAGGCTGAAGACCTCAATATAGAAATAGATAGGGAAGTCTGGGAGGATGTCTGGGAATCGGCAGCCAAAAAATCAATTTGAACTACAAAAGAAAATTCTATTTCAATGGTATCTAACGCCGAGTAGGCTGAGCCAGATCTTCCCAGGCGCATCTGACCTCTGTTGGAGGGGGTGTGGCGTGAGAGGAGATATGGTACACATATGGTGGGCGGGTCCAGAATATGTTGCAAGAAATCACAAAGCTGAGAGCTCCCCTGGACCCTCTGACCTTTTTGTTGGCCAAACCTATTGAAGAGTTACCGTCTCCGATGAGAAAACTAGTATCCATTGTTCTTACAGCAGCCTGCTGTTCCATAGCGGCTGCATGGAAGAAGTTAAATGTTCCGTCCAGGTATACGATAATTAAGAGAGTGAATGAGGTCAAACTCATGGAAAAGCTCTCAGCCATCGTGGGCCATCCCTTAAGGTTGGAGGAAAGGAAATTTCAGCAGCAACAAAGGAAAGGGTTCTTTACAGTAAGGGCAGTTAAAATGTGGAATTCATTACCCATGGAGACTGTGATGGCAGATACAATAGATTTGTTCAAAAAAAGGTTGGACATCTTTTTAGATGGGAAAGGTATACAGGGATATATCAAATAATTATACATGGGAAGGATGTTGATCCAGGGATTAATCCGATTGCCAATTCTTGGAGTCAGGAAGGAATTTATTTTTCCCCTTATGAGATATCATTGGGTGATATGACACTGGGGTTTTTTTGTTTGCCTTCCTCTGAATCAATAAGTAAGTATAGATATAGGATAAAGTATCCGTTGTCTAAATTTAGCATAGGTTGAACTTGATGGACCTATGTCTTTTTTCAACCTCATCTACTATGTAACTACTAGCCCAATTGAACCAAAAATTGGAACAATATTACAAAGTATGGGAACTATGTCCTAGAACCTACCCTTTGTAAGCTTCAAAGAAAAGAGGGAGACCAAATATAAAATCTCAATCGACCCTCAAGTCCTGGCTCTGGTCGGAAGCAGTCCTCCACTCCTCCGCCTCCTTCCCCCTCAGCCCTACCCCTCCCACCTCCCTACTCGTTCTCCTATCTAAAACCAAACCCTCATCCTCTCACTCCCTCTGTCAGTCCCCCTCTTTTCCTATCCCTATTCTTTATCTATTCTTTGATACAAAGAAAAGACTAGTACGGTACCAGCAAAAGCCAAAATGAAGGGTATTAGTTAACCTGACTGTTAAACGCAAAAACAGAGTTAAAAAGAGTCTGAAGCGATATAATATACTAGAATCCATGTATTAAGTCTACAAATGTATAAGGAGGATGTGAAGAGAAGGCGCTACTGCGCATGACAGAAGTCCAAACAGGTCCCGGATGGTGTAAAACAACTTTATTGACAACACACTCTGGGGGCTACACCACGATCTCCTCCTCTACGCGTTTCACCCTTGGAGATAGGGCTTCGTCTTGGAGTGAGGAGACGTGGTGCTGGCCAGACATTTAAACAGAAAAAGCCCGCGAAAAAACGGGTAGTAATCAATGTTAACCCCTTCATGCCACAGGAAATGTTTAGACACAGTGCTGCTTTTAAAGGCATAGTGACATCTTAGTATAGCCAGTATGGACATAATACATTTTAATAGTGAACATAACTTTAAACAAAGGCTAATCTATAGGCATGGGGGTGATATAAAATGATAAAAAGATGCTAGCAACATTGCTGGAGACTAATATTGGCCATTGGATCTATTATATAAAGCAGTATTTACTGATGTCTGAATATTACTATGGCATTAGTTGAAATGCATATAACATATAACTTAAGACTGTTCTAAATACTGTAAATCTGCATAAAGAACTTGATGCGACCAAGGAAGAAGATTAAAAGAAGGGGGGGGGGGGAACGGAGAAAAGGAATTGTGGGGGGGGGGGAGGAGGGAAAGGGAGGGGAGGCAGAAGGGGGGAAGGGGGGGGGAGGGGGGAGTGACAGGAAAAAGCAAGAGAAAAACACAGAATAGCAGTGCATAGCCATTGACAGTGAAACAATATACATGAGCAATATTATAATGATAATAAAAATTTAAAAAAATGAGGATATACGGTATGTTCTAGGAACCTTAACAGTTATTCGATGCATGGTGTTAATGGATACAGATTATGTATAAATCCTAATTAATTCATAAAAAACACCGTAAATCCCATTCTACATTAAGGCCATTGGGTTGTAAAGTGTTTAAAGTAAAAATCCAATGGGCCTCTCTTTGATGAAGGATTTTTTTCCGATCTCCTCCACGTGGAGGTAGGGGAATATGTTCAATGGCCATACATTTAAAGGATTTTATTGAACCCAATGGACATGTATTGAAGTGTATGGGTACTGGATGTATCATATTGCGGTTGCGAATAAGTCTCAAGTGCTCTAAGATGCGAATCTTGAGCATTCTGCTAGTGAGACCCACATATTGTTTTTTACAACCACATTGTAAAACATACACTACAAAAGATGTTTGGCAGGATATGAACGATCTGATTTTGAATTTACGTGATTCGTCACAATTGGAAAAGTGCGTAGTTTTGGTCATATAAGTGCAAATATTGCAATGGCCACATTTGTATGAGCCCAGTAATTTGGGAAACAGTGATAACCTATTGTTTTTACCAGCATCCGCCCGTAGCATGCTAGGTGATAGTAAGTTACCTAATGTTGCAGCTTTACGGAATACTATGCGTGGACCAGTGCAAGTCATTTTCTCTAATAATGGGTCCATAGATAACGTGGCCCAATGTTTGTGAATGATCGCTTTAATGGCATTAGCCTGCTCACTGAAGTTGGTAATAAAGTATGGAACATCGGAGCTGTTATGGGGCTGGTCTGAGTCAGATTCTTTCCCACTCATTTTTATTAATGAATCTCTTTCAGTACCCAGAGCTGATTCATAAGCTATGTCTAGATCCTGTTTCGCATATCCTCTTGCCAGGAATCTACTCCTCATCTCTCCCGCCCTGTGGACAAAGGCACCCAGGGTAGAACAATTCCGCCGTAAACGGAGGAACTGACCCCTCGGAATGCCCCTGACCAAAGGGCGGGAGTGACAGCTTTTTGCATGGAGTAAAGAGTTTCTTGCATTCTCTTTCCTGAAAATATCCGATTGAATTTTATTTTCGATATCGATATAAAGATTAAGATCCAGGAATTGAATTTGATGTGTATCTGACATGTGTGTAAACTTTAAATTTAATGAATTATCTGCCAGATATACCAGAAACTCTTTGAGATCTTCCTGTCCACCACTCCAGATCAGAAGCAGATCATCAATATAGCGCTTGTAGAACGCTATATGATGTCTGTAGGGATCTCCAAACACGTATCGAAAATAAAATTCAATCGGATACTACCCGTTTTTTCGCGGGCTTTTTCTGTTTAAATGTCTGGCCAGCACCACGTCTCCTCACTCCAAGATGAAGCCCTATCTCCAAGGGTGAAACGCGTAGAGGAGGAGATCGTGGTGTAGCCCCCAGAGTGTGTTGTCAATAAAGTTGTTTTACACCATCCGGGACCTGTTTGGACTTCTGTCATGCGCAGTAGCGCCTTCTCTTCACATCCTCCATTCATATCCACTGAAGGCAGCACGCGGACACCGGTGAGAGGCGCGAGCAGGACCCAGACCGGAGTGGAGAACAAAGGTAAGAGATTTTTATCTTTTTTGCCTCTCCATACACTCCGGTCACTCTAGGGCCCATTATTTGCTCCCTCACATCCAGTCACATGACGATTTGACACCGCAGGTGCTTGCTGCCAAGCTGAAGCGCAGGACAGTTACTTGCTACCTGGTACAAATGTATAAGTACTGTACCTATGTTAAAAATGCCTAAACAACTAATTTTGTTATACAAAAAAAAAAAAACAATAAAAAAAGATTTAAAAAAAACAAAAAACAGATATGCAGAGACATTTAAGAGGAGCAAAGAACTTCCAAGTGTCTAAATACCTTCTCCGCCTTGAGCAGTCTGCCTTGCACTATTTCTGGATCTGCGATGGTCTGTTGGATGAGACTAATGTACGTCTTTAAGGCCAGTTTAGCTTCTGCATGAAGAAACAGAAAATCACATGCATTACACTATGGTGGTGAACAGTCATTATAAGGGCTGGGCCTTGGGGGGTGGGGGGGGGAGTACTATACTAGCATTATAATATTTAAAACACACACGTTCAGAAGACCCTTCACATTTAACCCTAGTACATAACGGCTCATATTTACAAAGTGGTGCTAAGCCACAAAACACCTTCTGGTGCAGGAAGACGAAGTGCAAGCAACTCTTACTGCAACGAAAAAAGTCCCACTGAAAAGCAATGGGATTGTTTCAAACAGGGTGTGTTAGATATTTTATATATTAAAAAAAAAATTTAAAAAAAAATATATATTTATATAACAGAAGAGAAAGAAATCAGTGCTAGGACTAACACAAATGAAATATTATAAGTGAATAAATGGGTGACTAATAAATGCACTGACCCAGGTGAAATGAGCTAGCAGGATGCAGCCCTAATAAGGCCTATCCTGATTAAATGGAAGAAAGATAAAAGGCGTAATCCTGTGTAGCAATAAAAAACAGGAACATTTATTAATTAAGCAAGGAAGGCTAGGTGACTGAACAGATTAAAACAAAGTCAATGATGCCAATAGACACAATGAACACAATATATGACAATAAAAAACAAGAGTACTCTTGAAAATAAAAAAGAAGGGAAATGTGACCAAAAAAATGTCCAATAGCGCAAATGTAGGAGGCAGTGAGATGTGGGAGGAATTGTCACTCGATAGGTAGCAAATGACTAGAGCAACAAATGGGGAGAAGTAATTGACCAGTCAGATAATAGATTGCGGATGCAAACGTGGAGAAATCAGGCTGATAATAACCTCTATAGATGGAGATAGGGGGTAGGCAAATAGCATAGGCAAGGGATTAAGGAATGGTCTCACCAAAGGATGTAACCCCCTCACACAAGACAGCTGTATTCGTTCAAGTTGAATATTCACTCGTGTCTCTGCTTGATGTCAGACTCAGCCAGACAGACAAATGCAGCCTTCCACTTTGTTCCGCCAATATAACTGAAATGGTTGCTCTCACTCCTCACATGCGATTAGGCACTCCTCTCACAGTCAGCTGTCGGACATTTATGACGCGAACCTACGCGTTTCGTCAGCTGTTGCGCCGACTTCTTCATGGGTGAAGCTGACTGTGAGAGGAGTGCCTAATCGTATGTGAGGAGTGAGAGCAACCATTTCAGTTATATTGGCGGAACAAAGTGGAAGGCTGCATTTGTCTGTCTGGTTGAGTCTGACATCAAGCAGAGACAGAGTGAATATTCAACTTGAACGAATACAGCTGTCTTGTGTGAGGGGGTAATCCAGGAAGTGGAACAGCGTCTCCAGTGTTACCCGGATAAGCATCACATGTTCATCTCCAGCGTGATTTCGTTGGTGTGCTGACGGAGGGACGCGGAGACCGCTGTGGTCACCGCGGTTACATCCTTTGGTGAGACCATTCCTTAATCCCTTGCCTATGCTATTTGCCTACCCCCCATCTCCATCTATAGAGGTTATTATCAGCCTGATTTCTCCACGTTTGCATCCGCAATCTATTATCTGACGGGTCAATTACTTCTCCCCATTTGTTGCTCTAGTCATTTGCGACCTATCGAGTGACAATTCCTCCCACATCTCACTGCCTCCTACATTTGCGCTATTGGACATTTTTTTGGTCACATTTCCCTTCTTTTTTATTTTCAAGAGTACTCTTGTTTTTTATTGTCATATATTGTGTTCATTGTGTCTATTGGCATCATTGTGTTTGTTTTAATCTGTTCAGTCACCTAGCCTTCCTTGCTTAATTAATAAATTTTCCGTTTTTTTATTGCTACACAGGATTGTGCCTTTTTTCTTTTTTTTATATATATATATATATATATATATATATATATATATATATATATATATATATATATATATATATATATATAACCTGCTTTGCCATTAAGACCAGCCTCACACTGATGATACCCATCAAGGTTGAAACATGTATGTGAGTAGGTCAAATGGCTTTGCAACTCATCCCAGCCTCTGTTTAAAAGCTGTGTTTAAAACAGCATGCATTGGCTTGAGGATTGGCTTGTGTAATACGAGCTTGAGACAAAAGGTGGCACTGAGTGCTCATTTGCATGTCATTTCCCAGAATCCCTTGTTGCAGTGGAAGCGCTGTATGCTGGGTGACAATGGGGAAAGACAGGGTTGCAGACCTGTCTAAGACATGCAAATGAACATACAGTAATATTTACAGTTTATATATATATATATATATATATATACACAGTGCTTGACAAATCACCCAAAAATCTACTCGCCGAACCAAAAAATCTACTCGCCACCTAGTCCCGCCCCCAACCCCGCCTCTAGTCCCGCCCCCAGCCACGCATTTTAAAAAAAGCCATAAATTAAATAAATTGAATAAATTCCTAGTAAGAACATTCGTTTTTGATATTAGTTTATTTATTGTATTACATTATACTACAATTAGTCCTTGGTGTGTGTGTGTGTGTGTGTATAAATGTCGAATCTAGAAAAAAAAAGCCAGATGTGGATGACTAGTTTCCTGCACCCCTTAACTAGTGCCTGGATGCCCCCGCTGCACAATATTTAAAGCAGCAATCCCGTCTGGGATCTTACCTGATCCGCAGACCCTCAAAGTCCAGGTACCCTCATTCCCGCAATGTTATACATTGGAGGGGAGGTGTTCGTTACCTGTCTTCTGGGTTAGGGGGGGTTCGATGTCTTCCGTGTGAAGCTTGAGTCAGATCTGGAAGTAAGCAGTATAGGTTATTTCAGTGTAGTATAGGGCAGTTAAGATATCCAGATCCATAGTGGGGGAGAGAGCGAGAGTGTGTAGGGGAGAGAGAGAGAGAGTGTGTGGGGGAGAGAGAGAGTGTGTGGGGGAGAGAGAGTGAGAGAGAGAGAGTGTGTGGGGGAGAGAGAGTGAGAGAGTGGGAGAGAGAGAGAGAGTGGGAGAGAGAGAGAGTGGGAGAGAGAGAGAGAGTGGGAGAGAGAGAGAGTGGGAGAGAGAGAGAGAGAGAGTGGGAGAGAGAGAGAGTGGGAGAGAGAGAGAGAGGGAGAGAGAGAGTGGGAGAGAGAGAGAGAGTGGAAGAGAGAGAGAGAGAGTGGGAGAGAGAGAGAGAGTGGGAGAGAGAGAGAGAGAGTGGGAGAGAGAGAGAGAGTGGGAGAGAGAGAGAGAGTGGGAGAGAGAGTGGGAGAGAGAGAGAGTGGGAGAGAGAGAGAGAGTGGGAGAGAGAGTGGGAGAGAGAGAGAGTGGGAGAGAGAGAGAGAGTGGGAGAGAGAGAGAGAGTGGGAGAGAGAGAGTGGGAGAGAGAGAGTGGGAGAGTGGAAGAGAGAGAGAGTGGGAGAGAGAGAGAGTGGGAGAGAGAGAGTGGGAGAGAGAGAGAGTGGGAGAGAGAGAGAGTGGGAGAGAGAGAGAGTGGGAGAGAGAGAGAGTGAGAGAGAGAGAGTGAGAGAGAGAGTGGGAGAGAGAGTGAGAGAGAGAGTGGGAGAGACAGGCAGAGAGAGAGTGGGAGAGACAGACAGAGAGAGAGTGGGAGAGACAGACAGAGAGTGGGAGAGAGAGAGAGAGAGTGGGAGAGACAGAGAGAGAGTGGGAGAGACAGAGAGAGAGTGGGAGAGACAGAGAGAGAGTGGGAGAGACAGAGAGAGAGTGGGAGAGACAGAGAGAGAGTGGGAGAGACAGAGAGAGAGTGGGAGAGACAGAAAGAGAGTGGGAGAGACAGAGAGAGAGAGTGGGAGAGACAGAGAGAGAGAGTGGGAGAGACAGAGAGAGAGAGTGGGAGAGACAGAGTGGGAGAGACAGAGTGGGAGAGACAGAGTGGGAGAGAGAGAGTGGGAGAGAGAGAGTGGGAGAGAGAGAGTGGGAGAGAGAGAGTGGGAGAGAGAGAGTGGGAGAGAGAGACAGAGAGAGAGACAGAGAGAGAGACAGAGAGAGACAGATAAAGAGACGTCAAGGCGCCGTGACGTTGACGCTGCTCCGCGCTGATTGGATGTTTTCAGCCGACAGTGCTCTGAAAAACAGCTTGGCTGTCGGCTGAAAACTCCAGCGCCTCAGCACGCCTGCGGACGCTCGCGTGAGCCCTCTTTCAAGGCATCCTCATTGAGTATGCAGGGGCTCAGCGCGGAGCGTCCGCACGGCTCAGCGCAGCCTGTCCTTCTATGGACTCGGCCAGAGAGACAGATAGAGAGAGACAGATAGAGAGAGACAGATAGAGAGAGACAGACAGAAAAAGAGAGATAGACAGAAAAAGAGAGACAGACAGAAAAAGAGAGACAGACAGAAAAAGAGAGACAGACAGAAAAAGAGAGACAGACAGAAAAAGAGAGACACACACAGAAAAAGAGAGACACACACAGAAAAAGAGAGACACACACAGAAAAAGAGAGACACACACAGAAAAAGAGACACACACAGAAAAAGAGAGACACACACAGAAAAAGAGAGACACACACAGAAAAAGAGACACACACAGAAAAAGAGACACACACAGAAAAAGAGAGACCCACACAGAAAAAGAGAGACCCACACAGAAAAAGAGAGACCCACACAGAAAAAGAGAGACACACAAAAATAGAGAGACACACAAAAATAGAGAGACACACAAAAATGAGAGACACACAAAAATGAGAGACACACAAAAATGAGAGACAAAAAAAGAGAGACACAGAACACACACAGAGAGAATGAGAGACAAAGACAGAGAGAGGGCGAGGGCGACAGGGAGAAGGCGAGGGCGACACAGGGAGAGGGTGACACTCACAGACACACACTCACTCTCACTCACTCAGACACTCACAGACACGCAGACACACTCACGCAGACACTCACGCAGAGACACACTCACGCAGAAGACTCACAGACACACACTCAGAGACACTCACTCACACACACACACACACACAGACAGGCACACAGACACACAGACAGGCACACACACAGGCACACACACAGGCACACAGACAGGCACACACACAGACACACAGACAGGCACACAGACAGGCACACAGGCACACAGACAGGCACACTCACAGACACACAGGCACACTCACAGACACACAGGCACACTGACAGACACACAGGCACACTGACAGACACACAGGCACACTGACAGACACACAGGCACACTGACAGACACACAGGCACACTGACAGACACACAGGCACACTGACAGACACACAGGCACACTGACAGACACACAGGCACACACTCACACAGGCACACTCACAGACACACAGGCACACTCACAGACACACAGGCACACTGACAGGCACACAGACACACTCACAGGCACACTCACAGACACACAGGCACACTCACAGACACACAGGCACACTGACAGACACACAGGCACACTGACAGACACACAGGCACACTCACAGACACACAGGCACACTGACAGACACACAGGCACACTGACAGACACACAGGCACACTGACAGACACACAGGCACACTGACACACTGACACACTCACACAGGCACACTCACAGACACACAGGCACACTCACAGACACACAGGCACACTCACAGACACACAGGCACACTCACAGACACACAGGCACACTGACAGACACACACACACACACACACACACACACACACACACACAGGCACACTGACAGGCACACACACACACACAGGCACACTGACTGGCACACTCACAGACACACAGGCACACTCACAGACAGACACACAGGCACACTGACAAACACACAGGCACACTGACAGGCACACAGACACACAGGCACACTCACAGACAGACACACAGGCACACTGACAGACACACAGGCACACTGACAGACACACAGGCACACTGACAGACACACAGACACACTCACACACACAGACACACAGGCACACTGACAGACACACAGGCACACTGACAGACACACAGGCACACTGACACACTCACAGACACACAGGCACACTCACAGGCACACTCACAGACACACAGGCACACTCACAGACACACAGGCACACTCACAGACACACAGGCACACTCACAGACACACAGGCACACTCACAGACACACTCACAGACACACAGGCACACTCAGTCTGTCACTCACACACTCACCGGGTCACACGTGGCAGCAGTGGGGTCTCCGCAAGGCAGTGGGCCCTCTCCAAGACATGGGACACACAGCGCAGCGTGGGCCTCAGCAGCAGGTCCGTCCCCCCCCCCCGAAGCGGCCGACGCCGTAGCACGCTCCCCGGACACCCCCGGGCAGCAAGCGAGGATCGGGGGCAGGTGATTAGGGGGAGATCATGGGCAGGAGGCGGACTGGCGCAGGAGGCGCGCACGGGGGAAGCTGGGTTGGCACTTCCCCCTCCGTCCCACGTGGGGTGCGGCGGGGGCTGGATCGTGCGCTTGTTTTGGGCTTTCCCCTCCGTCCCACGTGGGGAGCGGAGGGTGCGGGGGGGGCTGGATCACGCGCTTGTTTTGGGCTTCCCCCTTCGTCCCACGTGGGGAGCGGAGGGTGCGGGGGGCTGGATCGCGCGCTTGTTTTGGGCTTCCCCCTCCGTCCCACATGGGGAGCGGAGGGGGGAGGGTGTGGGGGCTGGATCGCGCGCGGGGCTTGGTTTGGGCTTCCCCCTCCGTCCCACGTGGGGAGTGGGGGGGGGAGGGATGCGGGGGATTCTGGGTTGCTGGGGGGAACAGGCAGCGCAAATGGCAGGACACTCTGCTTGCCCTGTGCACGCGCGCCGGGACCACAGGATTTGCCGCCATTTTTTTTAACTTTTTTTTTTAACCCAATCAGGGAGGGGGATTATTTATTTATTTATTAAAAAAAAAAAAAAAAATTGGCACGAGCAGGGGAATTCATAGAGCTGCAGCACGGGTCGCCAGCTGCCTAAATCCACTCGCAACGGGCGACTGGTTATCATTATTTGTCGAGCACTGTATATATATATATATCATAGCCTCCCGGTTGCTACTTCTTTTTCCTGGGCCCTTCCAGTGTCCTGTTAGGAGCAGGCAGTGGAGGGGTTAATTCCTTCTTTAGGCTCTATGTGTGTATTACAGACTTGGATACATTGGGAGCATGTGGGGGACATCGGGAGCCATCAGAGATATGTGGGGGGCATCGGAGGCATGTGGGGGACATTGGGGGCATGGGACAGTACTTACGTGCTCACGAAGGATCACAATAGAAAAGTAAGGCGCTTCCATCCGCAGGCTCATGTAGAGCCTGGATGCGCGGCAAAAAACAAAAACAAAAGTCTCGTCAGAGCAATCAGATAGGATTTTTTTTTTCCAGCTGAGCGGGGGTAATTAAACAGAACCACGTGCGTTGCTTGGGCCAAATCGCCAGGGGGCAATTTCGAGTCGCCCCTGGCGACCGGGCTTGTCGAACACTGTGTGTGTATATATATATATCCTTCTGATCCAGTGAGAGATTCTGAATTGCTGAGGGAGAACTACTGCTAAGGTCACACCCTTGAAGAAGTCGGCGCAACAGCTGACGAAACGCGTAGGTTACGTCACTGTGTCCACCAGCTGATTGTGGGAGGAGGGCCGAGCAACGAGAGAGGAGTGTAGAGTGGCGAGCCGTAGTTAAACTCCCACCGGAGATTCAGAGTGGAAGGCGGCAGCTCATGTGCGGCTGTATTCAACATCTAGCAGTAACAGCAGTGATTATCTACCTGCTGCATCGTCTTTTGGATTGGAGAAAATTGGCTGTCGTGAGGGGGGTATACAGGAGACAGGACAGCGTCTCTAGTGTTACCCGGATCAGCATCACGTGATTACCTGCGTCGTGGATTTGCTGGCGCAGCTGATGGAGGGACGCAGAGACCTCTTGGGGTTCATCGCAGATACACTTATCTGGTGAGACCGTTCCTTTACCCCCCTCTGCCTTTGTCCTTTTGGATCCAATATACAGGAAACACCTATCAGCCTGCTTCTGCTACTTTATACCCACCTTGATCTACATCAGAGTCATTCCACTCCCCATCTGTTGCTTTATTCACATTCAATGCTATGCAATTAAGTGCTTTATCATCTACAAGTGCTATTCCCTCACAATAGATCTATTGGACACTTTTTGGACACAGTTTTTGGACATTTATTTTTCCTTTATTCTTTTATCCCATTTGTATTGACTTATTGTTATTTATTTATGCTTATTTTGTGTTTGTTATATCTGTTTATCCAGCAACCAAGCTTTTTTTTGCCTTTATTACATTTTTCCTTATTTTTAACAGCTATATAGGATTGCGCTTTTTTCTTTTCGTAATATATATATATATATCCAATAAAGAATATCACTTGTGAGTTGTGAGCACATTCACATGTCTTAGACAGGTCTGCAACCATGCCTTTCAACCATTATCACCTCACATACAGTGCTCCCACTGCAAGGGATTCTGGGAAATGACATGCAAATGAGCACACAATGTGTCACCTTTTGTCTGGAATATCCATTCACATGGAGCCCATTTAAGCTGATGTATCGCCGTTCACACAGCTTTTAAACATAGCATGGGACTAGCAAAGCAAGTCTAAACCACTCACAGACATGTTTCAACCTTGATGGGTATCATCAGTGTGAGGTTGGTTTATACTTGCTTTGAAATATTTCTAGGCTGGGTAGGTTTACTATACATTTTAAGTTATGGTGGGTGAAAAAGGCGACAGAAAACCTCCACCGTTTATTGGCTCTATGCTAACGGTGGAGGTTTTCTGTCGCCTTTTTCACCCACCATATTATATACATATATATATATACATATATATATATATACACATATATATATATACATATATATATATATATATATATATATATATGTATATATATATATATATATATATATATAACAAAGATCAAACAGTCAGCACTCTGATGTAAAACAAAAGGCAGTTGCTGGTCCCATAGGGATCCACATAACATACAAACCAGCCCAAAGACCAGTAAGGAGACAGCAACCAACGTGGTATAATCCAAAGAAGTCTGTATTGAAATAAACAGGTACACGAAAGCCAACGTTTCGGTCTCTCAGGGAGACCTTCCTCAGGGCCGTGCCCTGAGGAAGGTCTCCCTGAGAGACCGAAACGTTGGCTTTCGTGTACCTGTTTATTTCAATACAGACTTCTTTGGATTATACCACGTTGGTTGCTGTCTCCTTACTGGTCTTTGGGCTGGTTTGTATGTTATATATATATATACATATACATATATATATATATATATATATATATATACATATACATATATATATATATAGATATATATACATATATATATATACATATATATACACATATATATATACATATATATACACATATATATATACATATATATACACATATATATATATACATATATACACATATATATATACACATATATATACACATATATATACACATATATATACATATATATACACATATATATACATATATACATATATATATATATATATATATATATATATATATATATAAAACACACAATCTCATCCACCATCAAACCTGTTCCTTTAATAACACCATGTTTATTATTAAAACCGTGTACCTCATAATAAATACCATGCACCATATTTAAAAAGAGCAGTGATGCTTCTCCCACTGAACAAATGTTATTGCGAAACACAATTGTTTTCATAATCAAAATAAAGCAAATATAAAAGGGGTACATTGTTTTTCTTACCGGTGATATTTAAGACTTCCATAGTCTTTCTATAATCTAAGAAGCAAGATTCTCAATTTAAACAAATGTCTAGGTTCATCACGAAATAATTAAAAGCTAATTATGCCATTTTCTACAAACTCTTAAAAAGATTTTAAGAATAATGTCAAAACTTCCCCTACCATATTCCCTGCATGGAATTAATTATGCCCTCTAGCTTTAATGATTGAGTAAGTACTGCTAGGGCTGAGGTATACATGATACACAGGATTTATGACATGTTGAACAAGAGGCCCTCCCATTCGATGATATCATTGTATATGTCACAACACTCTGCCAAGGAATTTGGAATCGTGGTGATTTATGAGGTCAGAGATGACTGATGCATCCCCTTGTTGAAAGGGGCAGAGTTCCTGCCACTGTTGTGCAGTGTCTCTGATACAGTGCTTGAGGCTGCAACATTCTTCTTCAGGAGCAATGTTTTCATCTAGCTGGTCCCTTGCTGTTCATTTTTGGTTGTTTTCCATTATCAAGATGAGCTTGGGGTCTTGTGAACGGCCTTCGTGGTCGACAATAGTCTGGGATATTAGCCCAGAGGATTTGGAAATAATCCACATGCAATCCTACAGTACGGTCACCTGTCTGCCTTACCCACTGAACAGAGTATGCTGGGCTGACATCAAGGTGGACCTCTTCCAGGATTATATGCAGATACTATGTGTTCCTTGTAGAGTCCTCAGCTTTGTTGCTCTGGGTATAACCATCATCTTTCTCTGGATCCTTTACAAAAAGTCGAAACAGAAGGTAAATACCCCCTGATTTTGTGAATTTATATGACTGGATTGAACCATAGAAAAAAGCCATGTACAGTTGTTCTGTTACTGGGGTATTAGCAAACCAAGCTGTCTCCATACAGGGTGTACAAGCATTAAGCTGTCCAGCTTTTAAGTAAACAAATATTAATAACCGAAATAGATGTTTTTTTCGATGGGTCTTTTCAGAAGGTCAACCAATTTGATGGAGAGTTGTGTGGGGGCTCATTATTTTGCTCTTTTAATCCTTTTGTCTCCTCTGCAGTACCCAGTCACTGGCTTAGGCATTGCGTGTACATGCCCCCTACCCGATTACAATCTGGATGTGGATTCTACACTTTGCGAGCTGGTAGCGATCACCTCGCGCATTCTGAAGAAGCTTACGATGATGGATAAGCAGTTCTCTCACCACCGGTGCAAAATAATACGTAATCGTAAGGTCTGGAAGAGGGACGAAGAGGACGAGAACGAACATTGTCATTCGTGTCCATGCCAGCAGTACTCAGACGTAGAATAGTGCCCGATGGGAAAGAGATACTAAGCTATGGATATGTTATTGAATATTGTTATGTAGAATTGTCATACGTCAAATCTAAAAACCTAATTAAAAAAAGTTAAAAAAAAAAAATGTCCTGTTATTGGGCAATAATGTTATGATTTTTTTTTTTTTCAACTTTACTTTTATTGGGTTTTTCATGCATACATTGTATCACCAACAATTATCTCAGTAAACCCCTGTGACCCATATCTTTTAACAACACCTAACATGTATATGATCACAACTGAGGGTAACATACAATCCACAAACACGACTCACCAGACTAGACAAGACAATGAACAGACAGGGAGGAAGGTATAGGTGGGGGGGGAATATTGGGCCACTGCCTTTCTGTCCACCGTTTCGGACTCTTGGCTTCTTACCTACTCATCTGGATCCTGTCTGACTTCTAATCTAACTGTCCGTCTCTATGTGGTCGCGGATCCTGCGGATTCAAAGGAGAACGCACCTGTATCTAGGATTGCGGGTATGCTTATCCCCGGGATGTCTGTCTGGGCCAGCTAAGGCGTCCAGACTTTGAGGAAATTTGGGCCGGTGTCATTGACCAAACTCGTCAATTGCTCCATCCGGCAGACATGCCAAATTCTGTTTCTGATTTTGGGTATTACTGGTAAATCCGATTGTTTCCGCAGTGCTGCTATCTCACACCTGGTGGCTGTTGCAAAGTGCGCGAATAATTTGTGCGACACATTTGACAGACCCTGGACCCGCCTGCCCAATTGGAACAGCCACGGGTCCAGGGGGATCTCTAAACCGAGTATCCTCTGTATCCACTCTCTAATTTGTTCCCAAATCGGGGCCACCTTCGTGCAAGACCACAGCATGTGTTGTAGATCCGCGATCTCCCCGCGCTGCTTTGGGCAGAGCGGGGAGTATCCTTTGACAAATTTAGATAATTTTACTGGGGTATAGTACCAACGCATTAGGACTTTATATATGCGTTCTCCTTTAACGTGGTGCAGATTGAACTTTTCGCTGCTGCCTGCAGGATCCTGTCCCATTCCTCGTCCCCTAATGTCTCCCCTAAATCTGTCTCCCACTGTCTGATGTAACTGGACCTTGTGGTCGTCTGTGTCTCAGGACAGATCACTTCCCTGTACTTTCTAGAAGTTAGTCCCCGCGTGTCCGTATCTCTAGAACACAGCTGCTCAAAATTTGTTCTTGCTGGTCTAATTGGTAATTTGTTGTAAAAATCTCGGATCTGGAGGTATCTAAAGAATTCCTTGTTTGGGATATCCTTTGTGGATTTAATTTGCTCAAAGGTTTTTATATGTATCCTCCCCTCCAGATCCTTTAATCTTGTGATACCTGCCTGTGTCCAAATTAACAAATTACCGCTATTCAGTCCTGGAGCAAAGTCCGTGTTGCCGATTATCGGAGTCATTAGGGAGTGTTTGGTAGTGAGGTTACAGCTATTTTTAGTAGTCTCCCAGACCTTCAAGAATTGGCCATGGACTGAAGCGGAACCCCCATTTGGTTGGAGCTTCCCTTAGGGAGGCAAATCAGATTATGAAGCTCAACCGGTGCACCACAGCTTTTCTCTAGTTCCACCCACCGCCTCTTGTTCGGATCTGCGTGCCTCTGGATAATTTGGCTTAATTGTGCCGCTTTATAATAAGCTAACAAGCAAGGTACCGCTAGTCCCCCTTTGGAAGTAGGCCTCTTTAAGATACCTTTTGCAATTCGTGGGCTTTTTTTATTCCAAATAAATTTCATAATGTTAGACTGTAGGGAGAGGATGTCGGATTTCACTAAAGGTATTTGCAGGCTCTGGAAAAGATATAACATCTTTGGGAGGAGGTTCATTTTCACGCTATGCATCCTGCCAATCCATGATATGCCGCCCCTCATCCATGTCCTGAGATCCTCCCCCAGTGTCTTAATTAATTTGGGGTAATTTGCTTTGTAAAATGTTTTGTACTCCCTGGTGAGGTATACCCCTAAATATTTGATAGTGGAGGCTTGCCATTTGAAATTAAAGTTTATTTCTATTAATTTTTCCAATTATTTGGGTAAGTTTATATTGAGAGCTTCTGATTTTGTCTGATTAATTTTAAAACCCGAGACTTGGTTGAACTTTCCTAGGATCGCAAAAACGTTGGGAAGAGATGTGAGGGGCCTCGACAGTGTTAAAATCACATCATCGGCGTACAGAGCCACTTTATGTGTCTGCTCTCCAACCGTGATTCCTCCTATATCAGGGCTTCGTCTAATGTGCGCTGCTAGGGGCTCAATGCAGAGGGCAAGCAGCAAGGGGGACAGAGGGCAACCCTGCCTCGTTCCGCTACGGATGCTAAATTGTTCCGAAGGGAACCCGTGCCGTTGGGCCCTCATACAAAGCTAGTATGGCATTTAGCAGGCGTCCCTCGAAACCAAATGCCTTCAATGTCTCTTTTAAGTAGGGCCAGTCTATCCTATCGAAGGCTTTTTCTGCGTCGAGACTTAATACCATGGACTGGATGTTTTTTTGTTTGGCCAGATCAATCAAGTCTATAATCCTCCTGGTATTGTCCGCAGCCTGCCTGCCTTCGATAAACCCTACCTGATCTGGATGGACTAACCCGGGGAGGACGCTACCCATCCTGTTTGCTATAAGTTTGGAGAATATTTTAACATCCGAATTGATCAAGGAAATGGGCCGGTAGCTCTTGCAGTCTGCCGGGTCCTTACCGGGTTTATGGATCAGGGAGATTGAAACCTGTAGCATTTGTGTCGGGAAGGAGGCCCCTGCCAAAATTTCTTTAAATAGTTTTAACAGCCTGTTTTTTTTAGCTTATTGGCAAGTAAAGTATCTGGCTTGTTAGCTTTTTCGAAAAATTTACGTCTGGTCCATGCCATTTCTCTCTCTGCCTGGGCGGATAAGAGGAGATTGAGCTTAGTTTTAGTGTCTAATAGTTCTTTCAAACTTTGCTCTTGTTTAGTCGCTTTATGACGTTGCGAGAGATCTGCTAGCTTCTTTTCCAGATCTCTAATTTTGGCATCTCTCTCTCTTTTGCGTTTAGCTGCCAAATTAATTAAAATCCCTCTGAGGGTAGCCTTATGAGCCTCCCACAGTGTGGAATGTGCTGATACACTCCCCTCATTCTCCTTGAAATATTCCTCGATCTTATCTCCCACCTCCCTTTCTATATCTGGGATTTTTAGTAATAATTCATTTAGTTTCCAGTTCGCTTGAGGCCTGTCTAGCGGGATTAGTGTGCATCGCAGCTCGATAGATGCATGGTCAGTCCATGAAATATCATGTATCTCCGTGCGAGAGACCCCTGGAACCATTCTATTTGACACAAGGAAGTAATCTATCCTACTGTATCTGTTATGTGGATGTGAAAAAAACATGTACTCTTTCACCCCCGGATGTTGTTCTCTCCATATGTCAGAGTTGACAGTCTCTCATACCCTGGTTTATTGTTAATACGTCCCGTCTGTGAGTTGTGTGTGATTTAGTACATCTGTCCAGGTCAGGATGCAATGTCCTATTCAGATCCCCTGCTACAATGACGGTGCCTTTCGCTACTTTATTGAGCTGATGAAAAAATCTTTTAAAGAAGCCCCCCGCTTGCTCACAGGGAGCATAAATTGCCACCAATGTGATTGGCTGATCTCTAATGGTGCCCGTCACTATAACGTACCTCCCATCTTTATCTCTAAACGTCCCGTCCGTTACTAGTGGGATTTTGTTGTGTACTAGAATAGCCACTCCCCTTTTCTTGATCGATGCTGAGGCTAGAAAGCTCAGTCTAAAATTTTTAGCAAAAATTTTTGGGTAGCTATCCCTGGAAAAATGCGTCTCCTGCAGGAATAAAATCTCTTTACGCCTATAATCTTTAAACGCCAGTTTCCTTTTTGTTGGACTGTTAAACCCCTTTACATTGTGTGATATTAACACTATTTCGTTACTCATCTGTGGTCCTGGGCGCTTCTATCCGTGCTGTGTTAAAGGTGACTTGGCTGCCTTCCGATTTGTTGGGATCCCAATGAAGCCGGCTTTTCATCTCCGCTGGCCCGGTTGTAGGTGGCTGGAAGGGGGATGGGAAAAACAGAGGTTAGGAAACAAAAGGGAACATAAACACAGAACAACACTTAACACATAACATCTGAGCTCGACGCTAGGTCATATCCCCCCTGGCCTCAAGTCCATTGCCTCGGTGCTCTCCCCGCTCGTGGCGATCTTCTGATGTCCCGTCGCCGCCCGTGGCCTCCACCCCACGAGTTGACGCCCCGAGGACTTCGCCGGAAATCAGAGAGACCCCTCTCTCCAAACCCAGCCTGCGGTCCATACGAACTGACAAGCAGGATCGCACCCCTCCTCTCCTGCCCCGCTCCTAACTACCTTGTATTCAAAACCTTCTCTTAACTTCTATGAACCTATAGTTAACCTTTTACTAACCTCTGAACTGCTTCTACAAGCCTTCTTGTCCTACGTCCTACGCCCTGACTAATTCCTCGAATGTCTACTATCTCTACTAGAAGGTGCCAATCTCCATTGACCGGCTATGGCAGAAAACCCCCATTGACTTCAACGGCGGCGTCGCCCCGTTGAAAGTCTATGGCGGCGGATTCCCATAGCCGCCAACGGCGGCGGTTTGCCATTGAAAGTCTATGGCGGCGGAGCCCGTTGTTTTCAACGGGGATTTAGTGAAAAACCGTGATTTAATTTACAGCGGAGTTTTTTGTATTAAAATAAGAAACGGTTTTAAGTGTATTTGTGTATCTCCGGTTCCGATGGTCGTAGCAAGTTGAAAATTGGACCATAGGGTGTCCCAGTTCCGGCATTGAGAACTGGGAAGTTTGGACCTGCTGGACCCAACGGAACCAGATATTTTAATATGTTTATGTTTTATCTTTCATACTGTGTTTCAAGGTATGGGTAAAACCCAGAGGAAATTCCTTTGCATACCAGGGTAGCATATGGCCAGAAAGGCGACCCAATGTCTAGGACTTAAGTATGGTTCAAAGGATTTTGTCACCTCCACTGTTTGCATGGGGGCGGAGATTACTCAAACCAGAGCAGTCTTCAAGTGTTCCATTTCACACCTCACAACAAAGAATATCCTGCCAGGAATCCAATCTGGTAGACTAGCTGGCATTCCTGATGCAGAGGAGGGGTTACAGAAATGAGACCCCAGAGCTCTACTGCGCATGTACCAGCTAGCAGGGGGGCATGTATCAAAAGGTGTTCCCACGTTAATGAGTGGCTAGAGTTAATTGAAGACCAATCCACTGTACTTAATGTTAAGGATAGGGTACAAAAGGTTTATAAACTGTTGTCCATCCTTTATCCTTTGTCTGGTCTATACCATCTTGATTGCTGAGAGAAACGCTATGCAATGTCTTCATGCCAGAGGTCTTTCATGTCTTTGGTGTCTTGATGACTATGAAGAGTGCTGTATGAACTGCCAGTCCAGATATGACTGTTTCATGATTTCCATTTTAAGTAAGTGTCCATATTTTGCCTGTTATTTGTATATCTGTTTTGTTCACCTTTAACAAGGAATAAATTATATTTTATCATATCTAAGTCTCGTCCCAGTTCAAACCCAGTTATATATATTTTATATATATTTTGGTGTAACTTACAGCCTGCCATAAAGTCACCGTGACATCCACTTTAGTCTCTAATGTTCCGGTTCTCTCCCCAAGCCCTGTAACTTCTCTTTTCAAATCTTTTATCTCTGCTTGCAGCATCGATTTCAAGTCCTTGTAAAGCGTATTAAAGTCACATTGCCTCACTGGCCTCTGTGCAGCATTGTCCTTTTCTTCTTCATCTCCCTCCAGCTCTGTTTCAGAGCCTGTGTTTGAAATGGGTGCTATTTCTGCATCAGCACAGGCCGCCTGAGCTTTCACAAAATACTCAGGCATCCCCCTCTTACTTGGTGTTTTCACTCCTCTCTTTGACATCCTGAGACCTTTGTGTATCTTTAATGATATTTGGCGACGAAATCCATATATTTTTATAGGTTTTGAGTGCTTATATTATTCAACGGGGCTCAGAGCAGCTAGGTTATGCTACCATGCTCTTTGCCGTCGTAGCTCCGCCTCCGTTATGATTTTTTTAAAGTAATATGAAGGGCAGATTATTTAGATAAAGCCGCTACGTATAAAAAAAAACAAATCTAAGTTTAATGTTTCCCTTTAGGTCCAAAAGTGATCTCTGAGACTGCTTTTTAAATTCAAGTTGCCAGATAATGGTATATAACTTCTGCTTGGTATATTTGGTGCTTCACAAAGAGTGCCATGAACAGACTAACATTTCAGACCATTACATTACTTCTAATATAATTACAATGTTAGTATTGGGGCAATGGGAATGACAAAGCTGGTGATTCATCTTTCTTGAAGTAATAGAATTGATGTATATTGGAATAACTGTGTGTGAGTTGCACAGTTCCGCACTACGTAGGAAAGTATAGTTGTACAGAACAAACCTTAGCACATAACCCTTCTTATGAATAATAAAGTGACATAATTGTGATATACACACTCTGAAAATATAGGGGTAATGCCTACTTATTAGTATAACTAGAAAACATGCCTGCTAAGGATCATAACTAAAATGGAAATTCGTTCACTAATAAACTTTTTAAAAAAATATCTAATATCACTCTGTTTGAATGTAATTAATACTTGGAGTGAATCTCTTTAATCCCTTCTATGCCTCGTGGCCTAAAATGCAAAGCATTGTAGGCAACGAGAAGTTATAGCAGAATTGTGACAAACATCATGCAGAACGGTCTTATAACCATAATGGGATGATGTAGGTGTATAGGATATTGAGATTTGTAATAATGGAGGTGATGGAAATGTGGGAATGGAATATACCGTGATGGTCTGGTTGTCACGGTAGACCAAGCTTATTAACACTTTACCATCTTTAATGCCTGCAAAGCAACTCTGCAAGCGGGAGACCAGACAACCAGTACTGAGAGACGCTTCCTGGTCACATCAGTCAGGGGTTCAGTCTCAGTAATGGGCTGTGGGATACACTTTCTACAGTAGCTGGCGGTTCCTATAGAAGTCAGATGCCCGCCACGCACCCTGTGCCCTAGATGCAACACCTCTGCCATCTCTACTGAACACTTGGTGGGTTTAACAGCAAGCCCTGCCTCCCCAATCCTTGCTAGCACTGTTGCTACCTGTACTTGATGCGAATCCCATATCTGTCTAAATGCAACTATCTTCTCCCCGTATGCCCCTACATAACTCTGCACTCCCTCCAGTGCCCTACTGACCAGGTGTCGGAAGGTAGCCAGGGCATTCCTCATCCTGAATGGCATCCTAAAAAACTCACAGAGGCCACTCGGAATGCTGAAGGCTGACCCCCCTCCCCCCCCTAGCCTCCCTCTCTACATTGCCCTTCACCTCTGCTGATACCCTGTAGACATCACTATGCAGAGGGCGCAGATCACTTGTGAGCGCAGGATGATCTGTGCCATGTGCCCTGCCCAGCTGGTCCGAGAACAGAACCCAATGTTGTCCTGACCTAGCCCTGGCTACTGCTCCTGGCTGCCTACTCACCCGGCACACCCTAACTCCGCTAGCACCCTTCTAGGCGAACCTGTCCTAACAAATATCCCTAGCACTGCCTTAGCTACTCTCTGAAACAGTTTCCCCATTCCTGGTAACAGGTTCAGGAGCATCTGCACACAAACACCCGCTTTACCCTCTGGCTGGCAGGCATCCCTGGGTTGGCAGAGCTCTACCCCTGCCCCTGATGCCTCTGGCCAGGAGTAATGCTGCAACAGCTGGGCTCTCTCCTACCTGTCCACCTACGTCTAACCTGGTAGGTCCTGGGCCCCTACTCCAGAGCCCGCAATGCCACAGCAAGTGGTCTGACCCCCCGCTTTCCCGAGACGCAGACGCCCGCGGTCCCATACCGTCTAAGATGGGGTCAGCTTTCACCGCATCCCTAAATTCTGTTCCTAACACAAACCACCCACGCTTAGTCTCTAAGTCAGGGGAAACAGGAACAGGTAAAGGAAACACTAAGTCAGTCACTTGTTGCGACTCAGTAGTCTGGCTTACCTGTCTGGTCTCCTCAGAGACTGCTGGAACGGTTGGTCCCAAAAGCAGGGGGACAGCGGTTAATTCTGCTGCCATCCTTGATGACTGACTCCTAGGAATCGCTGCAACAGGAGCCAGTTCTGCAGTGAATACACAGGTAACATGCCCCAAGACATTGCAGAGGAAAACTGGCATCTAACCCAGGCAATACCCCCACCTCCCTCATGCCACGACCGGCACCCCAATCCTAAAAGACCCAGGCAACCTGGAGCGACTGCAGTCCTCCATCTGGCATGGTTACTCGCATCCCGGTGCCCGGGAGCAAATATCCTGGCTGGATAATATCTGGCCTGACCAGGGTAACGGTGGCCCCGGAATCCAGCAAGCCGTCTGCTTGCCGATCCCCAATGGTCACCCTCCGCAGATGCTTCCACCCATCCTGACTGATGCAACTTGATGTCCCTCCGTCTCCGCTGCTGGTCCCGGGGAAGCAAGGGCAGATCTCTCGGGGGACATCTCTGTGGATTGAATCCTCGGCTGGCCTTGGTTCCTCTGTGTGTGCCGGTCGCACACGGGCGACTGGCCGCGCAGCTTGGGAGCGTTGCCCCAGATGGGGTTCACTGGACCTGGCACGGTCCGGACATTCGGGTCTGATATGATGGACTCTGCTGCACTGGTAGCACCGTTTCTCATGCCTGAATTCCGCAGGCTTAGAACTGCTAGATGCTGTTACAGGCGGCTGTTCTCCGTTCACCAGCGGCGCATGAGGGGACACTTGTCCGTAAACCACTGCCAGCATGCGAATCCGCTCATCAGCTGTAGCGTGTGCCCCTCGTGAGGCAAGAAGTGCTGTTAGTCCAGAGTTAGGGGTCTCCGCAAGTACAGGAACAACTGACACTGCTGGCGCAATAATGTTCCCCGCAACCCCCAAACCCAGTCTCTCACCAACATCCCGGTATGTAGGTACCAGAGCTGTGCTGGCAAGCACAGAAATGCCTGCTTCATGCTGCTTCAAATCTTCCTCCAGCCGTGTCTTTGCCCAACCAGCCGTCGGTAACCCATACTCTTTACACCGGGCAGCAAGCCTGGCACGATCCCAGGACCAGAATTGTCCCACGCTCTGTCCATGATTCACCCACAGGCAACAAGAGAGGGCTAAAAGAGTGACTGTGTTATTCGCTTCTCTTGTAACTCATGTGTGTACTATCTCACGCTTTGGAGGAGCTCTTAACTGAGAGCCTCCCCACTATGATACAGTACCCCGCAAGATACTATATTATAGTTTCAATCAGGTCCCGCCACTGCCACCAGTTAAAATATAGCCTGTCACGGTAGACCAAGCTTATTAACACTTTACCATCTGGATCCTTTGATTGAATAAAGCATGAAATAAAATAAATTGTATTTATTCGCATAAAGAACACCCACATCTTGAATTAAAAAATTATCACAAATAACACTTACTGGAATGGGGTCAAATGAAATAAAATGTCCACGGAATGAAATCCACAGAAATCAAGTCTCTAGGCAGGAATTACCACACGTGAGGTTGCTGCACAAAAAGAGCCGTGTAACAGTCCTTGGCTAGGGGCACTAGCGGCAACCACTGTATCTCCGCCAAGAGTAAAATTTTCGTTCCCCCAATGCAGGATTAGTTAGCAAATCCTTAGTCCTTACGAATACTGGAAGCTGGATACAAATCTTTGGTTACGATGGAATCTTCTTTACATGATGAAACTCTTAGATGGAACTTCTTACAAGATGGAATTAACCCCTGACTGGCTGCGCCGGGCTTTTTAAAAACACCAAAAGCCTATCTTTACAGTCTGCAGCGAATCACTGTGTGGGAACCAACTATCTCACCTATAGCAGAGTTCTGCCAGGTTCTTCAAAAAACTGGCACAAAGCCTCAGTATCGCAACCGAGCATGTGCAACAAAAATATAATTTTCCGGCTCCTGGCCATTTCCCACTTAGCATATGGCATCATCCTTTCTTAATGAATGCTGCTCAGTCTGGGTATAAGGACAATATAACAGATGGACCAGTGAAATTCTCTTCCTTTTTCCCCTCCCTGTTACCAAAAGGTTAACACCTTCAAATCCTGCTAAGCATTTCAAAGCCCAGTATTACACACTCTAAGTCAACAAAAGGTTTATCACCTCTAGGACAAAAGTCTCTTTGAACTTTTAGCCATAGGCCCACCCTGAGTTTCTGCAGGACTAAAGTTTAAACCTATTAAATCTTGGGATATGGTTAAAACACACGCTCTTTTCCCCCTTATTCAAAACCATTGTTATCATAATTCATACATTTAACACATATGATATGATTTCCCCCATAACCCCTATACTGGATTCAGGGTACCTGGGCATTTATGTGGGTACCTCTGCTATACTGGGGAATACCTGCTATACCTGCAGATATATTTTAACCCCTTCAAACCCATTTACCTTTTATTTTAATAAAACAAACCTGCTCAGTCTTATACCTGACTGGTATGTGGGGGTAAACATTAACCCCTTATGCCCCGTGTAGGTTGTGGGTATTTTTCACACAGTCACAGTAATGCATACACAATGCCCGGGTCCAAGAGCTGACATTCTACATTTTAACTTAAAACCCCTATAACTCTCTTCACCTTATCCCTGGTGAGAGATGTACTGAACCCCACACTGGTGTCTAGGGTTTGGGCCTATTCCGAGAACCTTTAATGTAATTCAGTTCCCTGCCCGGTTTTACTGTCCTGGTTTTTGCTGAAGCAGGGGGATTTGGCGGTGAGCTGCAAACTGCGTTCTAGGGGGGATTTTGTCCAATGATCTGTGTTACTCATGTCCTCAGTAATCTGGGGGGGATTCCTGAGTACATGTTTCGGGGTATCGCGCAACAATGGCCCCCGTCTACCCAAACACACCGTCAACATGTTACCGTAAAATCACCCCTGAACCTCACGCCCTGCACATCCCCGCTGGCTGGCACTCCTGGAACAGTAAAACCACGTACATCTTTATTATACCAACAGTTATATACCACAATTGGGTTGAAGAGCTGACACTCACAATTCCCCAATATAGCTCAGGGGCACATTTCACACACTATTATACATTTTCAGGACTGCAGGCAGCTCTGGACTGCAGAACTGACACTTCACAGTCACCTTTTATGACTCAGGGGCCCCCCAGCTGGCATAATGCTTTAATTGGTGGCCTGGGGACCCCTTCACCGTCACACTGGTGTCGTTCAGTTAATTATTGAACAGGAGCTGCCCATTCTCTTACCAGCCCAGTTGAGGAATTGCACACACTCCGTCTTGTTATATCGTGCAGCTATTTCACAGGCTTTTTCTCCCCGGAAGTTCAAGGCCAGGATGTCGGTTCCCAGCTCTACAAGGGTCGTTAACACTTCCAGCTGTCCCCAGGCTGCAGCACAATGTATTGGTAAATACCCTGCAAAGTTGGACAAATGCAGTAACATATATTACAACACAGGAACACATGGTCCTTTGAGTTTCCCTCTGCCAGGTTCTAAATGAACACAACGCATTTATAGTTTAATAAAGCAATCTTCCAATCTACAAGTGATGAGGTATACACTGGATGTCCGTGAGCAACTCTCAATAAAGGGCCATGTTTTCTAAGTGGTGTTACGCATAAGATATTTCCGTGCCAGAAGACAGCTGGGAGCCCATTCCCTTGAATGTGCCATAAAGGATCATATTTACTGAACTGTTGTCGGACGTGTCTTATGGAGGAGCACTGCTGTAAATATGGCCCTTAGTGCAGGGGTTCTCAACTCCAGTCCTCAAGACACCCTAACAGGTCAGGTTTTCAGGATATCCCTGCTTCAGCACAGATTGTTCAATCAGTGGCTCAGTCTTCGATTGAGCCATCTGTGCTGAAGCAGGGATATCCTTAAAACCTGACCTGTTGGGGGGCTTTGAGGACTGGATTTGAGAGCCCCTCCCTTAGTGTGTCCCTCCCATTGAAGTGTGATATAGAAAATGGAATTGGAAGATCTAGTCACTTATGAGAGTCAAAGGTAACACAGTAGTAAAAGCTGAAGGGATTGACAGCTTATTAAGTCTATACATCAGAATTGAAGACCATAAATAACATATGGGGGGGGGGGGGAGCGAGGAGTTATTAGTGGTTTCCTGGCTGCAATACTGGTAATAAATCAGTGTGTTTTATTCTGCATCAGATTTATCAAAGGAAAAATCACAAAGGGAAAAGAGAGTGTGTGAATAGAAGTTTGTTTAGACACATTATTCTGTTTTGCTTGTGTCAAAGTGTTTCCTACATTTGCCGCAAATGAAAAATATCTCTTGTGAGCACATTCACGTCTCAGACAGGTCTGCAACCCTGCTTTTCACTGTTATCTCCTAGTGAACTAACTGCACTGCTACACCCATGCACTGTTATCTCCTACAGTGCTTCCACTGCATCAAGGGATTCTGGGAAATAACATGCAAATGAGCACACCGTGTTAACTTTTGCTTCAAATCCATTTTGACATGGACCCCATTTGCCGCAACTTCTTACCATGTATCCGTTTTATGTAGCTTAATAAATTATTTTTATATTCTTTCACTGTTGAGTTTTGATCTGGTATAGGAGCAGCAGTACTGCTGATGATTTTTTCTATCTTCTTACCAAACAAGTTTACATCACTTCTGACGTGGCCGATTTTAATTTTATTTATTTTTTACAGCAAAGAGCTTAAAGCATGAAGCAGAAACGCAAAATGTGATACATTCCCCTATAATTTGTGTATCCTGTAACTTCCCTGACTCTACCTAAATTGTAAGCTAACGTACACGGCGCAAAACATGAAGCAAAGGCCTTGATACATTGACACAAAGAAACGCGAGATACAGACAACAATTGTGCTCCAAAAGCACCTTGGTGCATCACCCTCCAAGTATTTCTAAAGTGATTCCTTTTTGCACTCTGTTTAGGCTCAGAAAATGAAAGGGCAGATATCTAATGGCCCCTTGTAATGGAGGCATGAGCTGGTGAAGTTTATCTCGCCTGTAACTTAAAAGGCATTATACGTAAATAAAAAAAATGAATGTTATTAGTCTTTATTAGGAATGTATTCAATTTCTTTTAGTTGGGGGCTAGTGGGCTAGGAGAGAGACAGAGTGAGTGAGTGAGACCCGTTATAGCACTGTAACAGGGGAGTAATCCCTGTTCAAGTAATGTGCCTTTAATCTAGCAGTGTGGTGGTTAATTGCTGGTAGTCAATTAATAAACACCACCTGCCTGATCTAGATTGCTTACAAAAGCCTGTCTGTTGAGACAGGAAGTAACTCCTTAGCTCTGACTGAGAGCTGAATTTTGGAGACAGAGCATTGTTCTTGAGTCTCCCAGGAGAGACTGACCAAGAGAACACACATCTCTGGAGCTGACCGGTCTTGAGCTCTGCCCAGCATAGCTGATTTCAAGACACCAAATAAGACTTCTAAACCTGGATGCTGATTTTCTGTGCACGCACGGGTGCGGTTCCAGGAGAGCAGAGAAGCTTACTCTACAGAAGCTAACAGATAAGACTTTCATTATTAAGAGACTGCTTATATCTGCTTATTTCATGCTATATGTTTTGGGGCTGCGAGACATGCGTGACTTAGGGAGTTGTGAATTAATTACATGGTATTTTCACTAGAGATACTCCCAAGTGAATAGAAGCTTTGTTCCCCCCCTGTGTTGGATGATTTCCTGATGAAAAGGAAAAGGCACAATAAAGCCTTATTATAATTTCACCTTATAAAAGCCTCCAATTGTGTACCTCTGTGAACGTCCGTCTACAAGCACGATCCAAGGTTTTTTTTTTATTTTAACATTCAATTTTTTATTGCCAACGGACAGACACACACACACACAATTGCTAGTGCAATTCTCTAACTGCTACACCACAGGGTTGGTGTGATGGATCTGACTCTATAAACAAACGTAACATCTACTGCACAGTGAAGTCCATCACCACATGAGAATATACCTTCAACACAACCATAGGGTTGCATAAGGAGGATAGCCTTACATCCCCACTGTGGTGTAGTGATTAGAGCATTGGACTGGTATATGACACGATCGAGGGTCCAAATCCCCAGCAGTACTGCACATAAGCAAATGTTTAAGGTGGCTCTATTCACTGTTGGGCTGTCATTGGTCAGAGAAGGGTCATGTGACCATCCCCTGCACTCGAAAGTCAAATTGAACTGTCTCCCAAGCACCAAGCTTGGGAGAGCGTACGTAAGCGCCACGCACCAAGCACGTGGACGCAGCCTGATGAAGCAGGGAGAGAGCTGCAGATGCCGGATATGTCCTTGCGGAACTGCGGCCATTTCGCAATCTCATTATTAGGACCCCGAGAGAGATATAGAAATATGTATTTATTTCATTTTCAAAGCCTACTCCAGGTTCAGATTGCAAAGCCCAAAATGTCGAAACACCTGTTTGTGAGTAGGTTTACTGGCTATGGACTTCTTTAACCCAGGCTGTGCTGAAAAGCTGTGTAATACGGCAGGCTTATGACACTGTGTGCTCATTTGCATGTAATTTCCCAGAATCCCTGGCTGCAGTGGAAGCACTGTATGCTAAGAGACAATAGTGAAAGGACCTGCTTGAGACATGAATGTGCTCACAAGGGGTATTTTTATTTGCTATTTTCTAAAGCAAAAGACATCTTAACATGGAATGTCCATTGACTGTTTAGGGTTAACCTAGGGTTACCATAATTCACCACTCAAAAGAGGGGACCCCAAGCCAGAACCACCATCACGCATGCGTGGTCGGCATCCGCCACGACCATGCATGAATGAAAGTCGAACGCACATGTGCGAGAGAGGAGTGCCTACTGCGCATGCACGAGCAAGGCACTCATCGCTTGTGCATGGCCGGCGGCTTTCGTTCACGTATGCGCGCGTGGCCACGCCGACTGCACTTGCACGAGCGAAAGCTGACAGCGTATGCGCGTGCGATGGGCGCTCGCACATGCCTGGTAGAAATCCCGGACATTTTTAGTCGTTTCAAAATTCCTCGCGGACAACGACTTTAACTTAAAAACCGGACATGTCCGGGAAAATACGGACTTCCGGTAACCCTAGATAACAAAACTTGTTATGAACTTTTTGTATCAAATTTGAGGCCGAACCAAAAAGGGTGAAAATCTCACAGTTTGCCAACGCATGCGAAAGGTTAGTTCATTTCTACTAATTTTAGTGGTTTTTAGAAACAGCTTCAGTTTTTAATTTCTTTGTAGGTTACTGTATCTGGTGAAACTTAGTCACCGCTTTCTTAATCACTTTTATGATGCATTTCCTATAGTACGTTCCGAGCTCCTTCTTTTTTTTTTTTTTTTTTTTTTTAAGTGAATTTGATTGAAAATTCTTTATTGAGGTTGTCACGTACGCGCTACTTGTGAGCATGTGCGTATATGAAAGGGGTCAATAACAACCAGAGATCCAATTGACTTACCTCTCCGCATGGCACTGAAAAAAAAAAAAAAAGAGCACCAACGCCCCACAAAACTGTCATACTACACCCCAATTACACTGCCACCGCCAGGATATTTTTAAGAACTTACTACAGGGATCTTTTCTTTTTGTTCTAAGAACTTACTACCTCAGAAATTCTCAGTCCCCCTTATACTGGAAAAAATTGTAATTAAAACAAAACCCAAATTTAGCAAAACGTGCCCGAAAATACGGTCACTCTCTTCAGAAAGGTACTAGGTTTAATTAGACCACAAAGACAGTACTTATTCAATTTTAGATTGAATATAACAAAAAGCACAGAGCTTGTTGCAGAACATAAAGATTACAAAAACATACAATATATAAAAGTAGGCAGTTTAGAAACGAAAAAGGAATAACACAGAAAACCTAATACATTACCAGCGAAATATATGAGATCCTTCAAGAGGCCGTGAAATAAGAACTATAAAAATCTACTCAAATCCCTTTTTTTTTTAAAGACACAACTTTGCTTCTGACAAACAATAGGCATGAGAGCCCATCTTTTGTGGCTTGTCATCTTATCTACCACTCATCATTCTTCGGATGACATTTTTATGGCTGCCTTCCCTAAGAGAGAGAATTATTTAATTCCCAAATAAATACCCCATAACTCTGCTTGTAATCACTAGGTCATTCAGAGGATTTTGTCACACGCATAGACACCCCTTTTTGATAGTCCCACTTTCAATCATGTGAAGGAATCTATTTATCAGATAGATGAAAGTGTTTTGTTTTCCCAGCTTTCAAAAATATCTAACTAATTTTCATGCTCGACTATTTTGATGAATAAATCCTGTCTCTCTAAATTATAATCACTTGCTTCTGCTCGATAACCCAGGGTGGATACCCATTGAACTTTCACAAACATGAGCAGTGGATCTGCATGCTGCATTCTTAATTAGCCAATCATAACACAATATTTTTAAGGGGGGGAGGGGATACAGATATTGCCACCTCCTTTAATGGTTTTATACATGGAGATGAAGACTTTTACATGGGTAGAATTTGCATTTCCTCTAGGCATCTGTGTAACAGGAGCACAAAGATCCCTGGGCTATGTTTTAATAAAAGTAGGCATGCTTATTGCTCCAATCCTTTTTATTTCTATTATTGAGTAAAAACCACAACACATTTTAGGGATGGACACGGCGTGAGGAATGTGCAGTAATTAAGGAGCACCCTGCTGTCGTTACATTTCAGGATTTAATTGTTTTCCTGGGCTCTGGTCCTGTAATAGAAAAAGAATAGGCACGTTACATAGACGAGGTTTGAAAAGACATGTCCACGTTCAACTTATGCTACATTTAGACCAAATACTTTATCCTATATTTGTACTTGCAGTACGTTGATAGAGAGGAAGGCAAACAAAACCCCAGTGAAATATCTCTCATAAGGGGAAAAATAAATCCCTGCCTGACTCCAAGAATTGGCAGTAAGATTACTCCATGGATCAACATCCGTCTCATGTTCACTTATTTGGTATAATATCCCTGTATACCTTTCTAAAAAGATGTCCAACCTTTTTTGGAAGATATCTATTGTATCTACATAGATATTGATCAGCGATGGACAATTAGAAAGTATGCAGATAAATCTTTCAGACCTACAGCCAGTGAAGGGGTTCAAATACACACAACCCCCTCCTCACTTATTTGTATATATTCAGTGGGCCCCTACCATATTACAATAGACTGTGGTTTATATTACAGATGAACAAACTTTACCCACACCAGTAAAAATGGGTTAATCAAAAGCTGCCCCATACCCAACGGTCCACTGTGGTAAGTGTGAAGGACCCTGCCCCTCAGACTAATTCTTAGGCTATTTATGAAGATGATTATTTGCTCTTGTACATTGTGCATGAATTTTGTTTTATGCCTAAAATGTGTGGTAGCTGTTTATGTATCTTACATAGTTAAATGCCATATCTAAACTAATCCTTGAAGAATTTAAGGATTATTTGTCATTTTTGGATACAATCCCTTTTGGACTAAAGGGTGGCTAACTCCAGTCCAAGGGTAACAAACAGGTCAGGTTTTCAGGATATCCCTGCTTCAACACAGGTGGCTCAGTCAACGACAGCCACCTGTGCTAAAGCAGGGATTTCCTTAACCTGATCTGTTGGTGGCCCTTGAGGACTGGAGTTGGCCACTCTCTCTTACTTTAATCCCAAACAAAGCTCCTCTTACTTGGGGCGTTGAGTTTGGTGAAGATGGGCTGCATAATGCTTTCCAATTGTTGCCTCTGTTCCAGAAAGTCTTGCATTGTTGGATTGTGGGTGCTCTCTAACCATTCATTCTTGGTTTTGCAAGCATGGATAGCCTGGTTCTGAAAGGGATGAAGCAGACATAAGAGACCTCATAGTATAATAGGCCCCGCTTTACAGCGTTCCGCTCATACAGCGTTTCCCAATATATACCCATATTCATTAGGTTTGGCACTTGTTCTGTTCTTCTGGCGATTTTCAGCATGACGTGCACAGCAGCAGAGTACCCGGTCGTCACTAAGCAACAGTTTAAGCGCGTGCGCAACTCCTTGTCAGATGCCATTTGTCAGCGAAAAAGTCGGTTTACAGCTCTGCATCTCTGTTTTCAAAGGTACAATACAGTAGGGTCCCGCTTTATAGCTATTTCCGCTTTGCGGCGGCGGCCTGGAACCCGCCGTATGAGAGCGGCCCTACTGTATATGCAGATTATGTGCCTTGATGTAACATGTGGCTCAGGACACGTTTTTAAAGCAGAGACACATCTCTCCCTTGCGCTACCCCCACCACTGTGTGTGTGTGTGTGTGTGTGTGTGTGTGTGTGTGTGTGTGTTAATAATGAAGTCACTGGGAAGTATTTTGAGAATCAGGATTCAAAGGGGGAGGAGGGGGTTTTCTGTTAGGGGGCATTGCAGTGAGTAAAGACACTGACTGGCACAGAGTTTGAAGTAGGGGAACCTGGTTCAATTCCCGGTGTCGGATCCTTGTGTAAAAGCAAGTCACTTTATCTCCCAGTGCCTCAGTCACCAAAAACATAGATTGTAAGCTCCACGGGGCAGGGACCGGTGCCTGCAAAATGTCTCTAAAGCGCTACGTAATACTAGCCGCGCTATATAAGAACATGTTAGTAATATGCCATACTTAAGCCACTGCTGGGGTTGGCTGCTATATAATAAACACAGATCTACTGTGATACAAACTTGTGTAGGTGCCAAGTTTTAAAGCAATAAAACAGATATGCAAATTATAAAATCTCTATTCGCGGACGATATAATACTGACACTAGCCAACCCTGTGATCTCCCTTCCCAACGTTCATCACCAGCTAGTTTATCTGGGAATCAAGTTGGCAAATTCATACCAAACACTTTATATCAAAGCAACTACCAACCCCTATTTGAAAAAATAAAACAGATCTACAGATGGAATAACCTCCAGATTTCTTGGTTGGGCAGAATTGACTCAGTAAAGATGAATATTCTACCAAGACTCCTATATTTTTTCCAGACAATCCTGATAACGCTAGCTGAACGTAAAAATATACAAAATAGAGTTTTCCAGTTTATTTGGAAGGATAAGCGACCGAGAGTGGCACGGTCAGTAATGATGACCCCAAGAGCGAGCGGGGGCATGGGAGATAAATATTATCACACAGCCCAATTGAAACAAGTGGTGATGTGGAACAACGATCCGGCAACTTCATGCTGGTTGGGAATAGTCTTTCTATGCGAGTCCTCACTCTCTGGCGTCGGTTCTTTGGTCTGGGACTGGGGGAGAGAGGCTTGTGGGAAGGTTTAAATTGGGATCGATGAGATGTACCTGGGAAATTTGGTTAAAAACAAAACAAAATACTCTGTATTCATGTCCATCGTTATTAAACCCCCCTATTTGGCAACCCTGAGTTCCCCCCTGGGTGCACAAAAATGATTCCAAACAATTCAAGGAGTTAAATATCGTAACTGCAGCTGACCTAGTGGAAGGAGGGAGGCCTCTAACCTACCAGGAGATGCAACTAAAATACCAAGCACAGGACGTTCAAATATTCAGCTACCTACAGATTAGACCAGCGGTGTGCAAACTGGGGGGTCAGGGGTCGCGAGACTGAGAGCGGGGGGTGTGGGGTTTCCAGAGACCCTGGGCGATTCCCAAAGGCACTTAAATTAAGTGCCGGGGAAGCGACAAGGCCTCTGTAAACCTAACTTACCTTGGCTTCGGCGGCTTCTCACACATGTCGCAATGGCAATGTGACGTCATAACGGAGATGAGGGGACCGCCGGCAGTGTGGCGCAGGGAAAAAAGTTTGCGCCCCCCCCTGGATTACACATTTCCTGCTGACAATATCGCAGAAATCGAGCTTTCCAGATCTAACAAAATTTGAGAGACTATGCAGAAAGGGTCTGTATCAGAAGGGGTTGATCTCGGAGATATACACGGGAATAGCATCGACAACAGCCACCCAAAATCATAACTATATGTTGTAATAGGCTGAAGACCTCAATATAGAAATAGATAGGGAAGTCTGGGAGGATGTCTGGGAATCGGCAGCCAAAACATCAATTTGAACTACAAAAGAAAATATATACAAAATTCTATTTCAATGGTATCTAACGCCGAGTAGGCTGAGCCAGATCTTCCCAGGTGCATCTGACCTCTGTTGGAGGGGGTGTGGCGCGAGAGGAGATATGGTACACATATGGTGGGCGGGTCCAGAATATGTTACAAGAAATCACAGAGCTGAGAGTTCCCCTGGACTCTCTGACCTTTTTCTTGGCCAAACCTATTGAAGAGTTACCGTCTCCGATGAGAAAACTAGTATCCATTGTTCTTACAGCAGCCTGCTGTTCCATAGCGGCTGCATGGAAGAAGTTAAATGTTCCGTCCAGGTATACGATAATTAAGAGAGTGAATGAGGTCAAACTCATGGAAAAGCTCTCAGCTCAATTGAACCGGGCATCAAACGGGCAATGGATGGAAGGGAAGTAAACATAATTATGCCCCTTTACAAAGCGTTAGTAAGACCACACCTTGAATATGGAGTACAAATTTGGGCACCAATACTAAGAAAAGACATTATGGAACTAGAGAGAGTGCAGAGAAGAGCCACCAAATTAATAAAGGGGATGGACATTCTAACTTATGAGGAGAGACTAGCTAAATTAGATTTATTTACATTAGAAAAGAGGCGTCTAAGGGGGGATATGATAACTATATATAAATATATTCGGGGACAATACAAGGATCTTTCAAAAGAACTATTCATCCCACGGGCAGTACAAAGGACTCGGGCCATCCCTTAACGTTGGAGGAAAGGAGATTTCACCAGCAACAAAGGAACGGGTTCTTTGCAGTAAGGGCAGTTAAAATGTGGAATTCGTTACCCCTGGAGACTGTGATGGCAGATACAATAGATTTGTTCGAAAAACGGTTGGACATCTTTTTAGATGGGGAAAGGTACACAGGGATATACCAAATAAGTATACATGGGAAGGATGTTGATCGAGGGGTTAATCTGATTGCCAATTCATGGAGTCAGGAAGGAATTTATTTTTCGGCTTATGAAATATAATTGGATGATATGACACTGGGTTTTTTGTTTGCCTTCCTCTGGATCAATAGGTAAGTATAGATATAGGATAAAGTATCCGTTGTCTAAATTTAGTATAGTTTGAACTTGATGGACCTACGTCTTTTTTCAACCTCATCTACTATGTAACTATATGTAACTATGAACCAAAAATTGGAACAATATTACAAAATTTGGGAACTATGGACCCTGTCCTAGAACCTGCCCTTTGTAAGCTTCACAGAAAAGAGGGAGACCAAATATATAGAATCTCTATCGACCCTCAAGTCCTGGCTCTGGTCGGAAGCAGTCCTCCACCCCTCCGCCTTCTTCCCCCTCAGCCCTACCCCTCCCCCTCTAAACCCATACCCTCATCCTCTCACTCTCTCCCTCTGTCAATCCCCCTCTTTTTCTATCCCTATTCTTTGATATAAAGAAAAGACTAGTACGGTACCAGCAAAAGC
Organism: Ascaphus truei; assembly: GCF_040206685.1. Lineage (NCBI taxonomy): Eukaryota > Metazoa > Chordata > Amphibia > Anura > Ascaphidae > Ascaphus > Ascaphus truei. Next base: position 38,983,363 of record NC_134492.1, on the reverse strand, counting down.
CAAAATGAAGGGTATTAGTTAACCTGACTGTAAAACGCAAAGACAGAGGTAGAGAGAGTCTGAAGAGATATAATATACTAGAATCCATGTAATAAGTCTACAAATGTATAAGTACTGTACCTATGTTAAAAACGCCTAAACAACTAGTTCTGTTATACAAAAAAAACAATAAAAAAAGAAACAAAAAACAAAACAGATATGCAGAGACATTTAAGAGGAGCAGAGAACTTCCAAGTGCCTAAATACCTTCTCCGCCTTGAGTAGTCTGCCTTGCACTATTTCTGGATCTGCGATGGTCTGTTGGATGAGACTAATGTACGTCTTTAAGGCCAGTTTAGCTTCTGCATGAAGAAACAGAAAATCACTTGCATTACACTATGGTGGTGAATAGTCATTATAAGGGCTGGGCCTTGGGGGCGGGGGGGGGGGGGGGGAAAGAGTACTATACAGGCTTTCCTCGTTTTACAACGCTTCGTTTTACAACGCATGGCTTATCTAACGCTATGCAATGCATACCTATGTTCATTTTTACAACGCCAAAACGGCTTATCCAATGCTCTTACGACGCTTTGCAACGTTGTTTATGTGTATGTGTATATATATATAGCCTGGCCTTCGGCAGCTATTGCTGTTTCTGGGCCTTTCCTCTGTCAGTCCTGTTAGTACAGGCAGTGGAAAGGTTAATTTCTTCAGTTGGCCTGCATGTGCATTTCAGCCTTGAAGATTGTAGCAATATTCAAGGGTGGGTCTTGCAATATGAGGATGTCAATCCAAGGGGTGGATATTGGTTGGAACGCCCCCAGCTGTGTGTGGACCAATCTGTATCCAGCTCTGGCTTTTAATGAGTCAGAGTTAGAGACACTCCCCAAGGATGTTCAAATTGGGACATGCCTCCTAAATTAGAGTGTCAGTCAGTTAGTCTGTGAGTACCGAGTTAGAGAGTGAGTGATTCCAGGAACTCTCTCATCCTCCACCCATACCTGGGTTGGAGGGAAGGGGGCAAAGAAGACCATGCTGCTAGTCAGGGCTCTGAGCTAGAGAGAAAGGAATGATCATGACAGACTGTGCTATGTGCTGGAATTATATGCTGCAATAAACTACAGAAAGACATTGCTGTGTGGATCCCTGTCTCTGGTATGTGAAGAGTGTCAGTAGGGGTCCCTCCTCTGAAGACCCCAGAGGATCCCTACTGGCTGGATGCACTGCACCACCCAGAGATGACAAGACCAAGGTAACCTGTCCCCCTTCCTGTCCCTGTCCTGGTTCTCCCCACAACACCGCGGAGCCCTCAGCCCTCCTGTTACGAGCAGGTATGCAGCACCAATACACCTGAGAGCAACCTGAGCAGGAGTGTACCCCCCCTAATCTCACTTAGGGTGGGGGATAACAGGGTTACATTTGGAGGCGCTGCTGAGATGCGGACTGCTTCCCAGGACAGGACAGGTTTTACCAACGGGACAAGTTTTCAGAGACAGTGGACCATGCAGCAGTGTTTGGGACTTTTGTATGCAGCACAGAGCAGCAAACAGTCTCTCCAGCGAGGGAATCTCTCCCTGAAGCTTCCCCAGGGAGGGGTTACCCTACCTAAGACGACCTTTTGCAATGTTGGGGCTACTCCCTGGTGGCTATTTACCAGTTGACCAGAGGAAGTATGAGTATCCACTTGCACTCCAAGGGGACAGGGGCTCTGAGGTGCTATAGAGATCCCTGTGTACCCATCTATGAAGAAAAGTGGGAGCCGGTTCCCGAGGCTGCACCGGGGAGCTGGCGGCCCCTTATTGGCACTGCAGTTGGGGCGACTTCCTTGAGGCGACACCAGGGAAGCGTGGTTACCCTTCTGCAACCACCCCGAAGATGGAGGTAAGGGGTCAGGGACTATGATGACAGAGGCTCTCTAGGTCCCTGTGCACCCAGCAATAAGAGTTTATTGCGGTCCCTGTTGTGAGGGTTGCCTGAAGCTACCCCAGGGCGCATGGGAATCAAAGAGTGCAGGGACAGAACTGTGCTTTGTGTGGCTCCGTACAGAGATACAGGGAGCCACACCTGTGTTCACGGCTCCTTACTGGGATAAGGGGCTACGACTGAACACAGAAAGAATCGTGCTTTGTGTGACTCCTTACTGGGATAAGGGGCAAACGTCTGTGCTGGACTTTGTTACTACATCAAAATGGTGGTTCCTGCTCCTAACAGGGACGCCATGTGCTCTAAAAATGGCGGCTCCAGATCACTGGGGGCCGTATGGACTCTGATTGTGCTCAAAATGATGCTTCCCGCCTTACCAGGGAAGCCATGTGCTCTTCTGCAAAAGCTATCTCCACTTGCAAGCTTTTGCTGATCTACAGCTTGCAGAAAACTGCGGGAACTATTGAAACTCCTCCCCCTTTGCTTGCTCTGGATTGGACTGTATGATTTACCAGGGGGAGGAGCTGAGTGTGTCTGAAGGAACCCACAGGAAGTGAGGAGCCAGACGCACGTGTACTACAGAGACAGCAGTTGTGCCTTTACTGTTGTCTGCTTGCCTATACCTATAGAGAACTGTGGGCAAGTCTACGAATTTACCGGAGGAGTCCTAGTTATCCGGGACTCCCCTGAGAACCAACTGCTCGGAGTCTGCCCGTTATGCGATTACCCAGGCGACTCACTTCATCTCATGGGAAGTTGCTCCGCTTGCCGTGTACCTTGTACCTTACCTGCGGGCTAGGCTCGATGGCCCCGCAGAACCGGACTTTGTTATGAGCACTGGGGAGCTGCGCACCTTATACACCCTGGTGCGAAAGTTGTCCCAGTTGGCGCAAATGTCTGCAAAGAAGACCATGCTGCTAGTCAGGGCTCTGAGCTAGAGAGAAAGGAATGATCATGACAGACTGTGCTATGTGCTGGAATTATATGTTGCAAAAAACTACAGAAAGACATTGCTGTGTGAATCCCTGTCTATGGTATGTGAAGAGTGTCAGTGGGGGTCCCTCCTCTGAAGACCCAAGAGGATCCCTATTGGCTGGAGGCACTGCACCACCCAGAGATGACAAGACCGAGGTAACCTGTCCCCCCTCCTGTCCCTGTCCTGGCTCTCCCCACAACACCGCGGAGCCCTCAGCACTCCTGTTACCAGCAGGTATGCAGCACCAATACACCTGAGGAGTTTACCCCCCCCCCCAAATTCACTTAAGGTGGGGTATAACAGGGTCACATATATACACAACGTTGCAAAGCATCGTAAGAGCATATATATATATATATATATATATATATATATAATACTATATATTAATTATTGTTATATTATATATATAATACATTATATAATTTGTGTGTGTGCTGCATATCTTATTGCCTGCGTAAAATATTTGGTGTATTTTAGTGTTAAAAATGCCTTCAGGAACGGAACCTTTCATTTAAACAGTGTTCCTATGGGGAAATGTGTTTCGCTTTACAACGTTTCGCTATCCAACGCCATTTTGAGTAACGCATTGTGTCGGATAACCGAGGACTGCCTGTACTATAATATTTAAAACACACACCTTCAGAAGACCCTTCACATTTAACCCTGGTACATAACGGCTCATATTTACAAAGTGGTGCTAAGCCACAAAACACCTTCTGGTGCAGGAAGACACATTACTGACATTTCACCCGAAGTGCAAGCAACTCCCACTGCCCAGTGAAATAGAAGCAAAGTAACCAAAACAGTATTGAACAAAGTCTCCTTGTTGAAAAACTAGTGCATTTTAATAAAAATTATTAACGAAAAAAGTCCCACTGAAAAGCAATGGGATTGTTTCAAGCAGGGTGTGTTAGATATATATATATCTATATATATATATATATATATATATTATACTAGCTGATATACTCGGCGTTGCCCGTGATGTAAATCCGTAATAGGTAGTTTTAGTTATAAATAGGGGAACAATAGGTTGACTATTTGGTGGAAAGGTTGTATAATAATGTTGAAAAGAAACATGGAAGAAAATGTAATACGATGTTGTTTAAAAATGGTTTATTGTAAACACACCACAGTACAATGTATATTTTGGTGACATAATTGATGTAAACATGTGAAAGGGGAGTGCGGGCGTATATATATATATTATTTATAAAACACACAATCAATATTCTCATCCATCAAACCTGTTCCTTTAATAACACCATGTTTATTATTTAAACCGTGTACCTCATAATAAATACCATGGACCATATTTAAAAAGAGCAGTGATGCTTCTCCCACTGACAAATGTTATTGCGAAACACAATTGTTTTCATAATCAAAATAAAGCAAATATAAAAGGGATGTTGAAAAAGAGGCCCTCCCTTCGTGGTCGACATTGGTCTGGGATATTAGCCCAGAGGATTTGGAAATAATCCACATGCAATCCCACAGTACGGCCACCTGTCTGCCTTACCCACTGAACAAAGTATGCTGGGCTGACATCAAGGTGGACCTCTTCCAGGATTGTATGCAGATACTATGTGTACCTTGTAGAGTTCTCAGCTTTGTTGCTCTGGGTATAACCATCATCTTTCTCTGGATCCTTTACAAAAAGTCGAAACAAGGTAAATACCCCCTGATTTTGTGAATTTATATGACTGGATTGAACCATAGAAAAATAGCCATGTACAGTTGTTCTGTTATTGGGGTATTAGCAGACCAAGCTGTCTCCATACAGGGTGTACAAGCATTAAGCTGTCCAGGTATCCAGAGTTACAGGAGAGGCAATATAAGCCATTCCCATCTCAATCATACTCCAATATCTCTACCAAGGCCTTCATGAATACACTGTGAACATACATATTACATCCAACGAACTGCTACATTACACAGCTTCTGCATGGAATTTGTACAGCACAGGGAGATACTGGACAGTTATCTCTTACAGGTGCAGTTCCTAATTTATTTATTTAAATAAAAATCACATTTACTTTTATTTGTGCATCCTGATGGCATATTTATTGTGAAAATCTGCAGTTTTCTGTTTCTATGAACTCTTAAAGCTGCAGACCAAGCAATATCCTACGTGTATTTTTTTAAAACAACTCGGAATGACATTTAATGTATTATAATGTAACGAGCATTTTGTTTCTATAGCAACCATTTACAAAGTCACATCCCCTTCCTCTTCTGAAACAGGCTCTGGCACGGCCCTTTTTTTAGCCCTTCCCTCTCTAGCAGTGCACCAATTGTATCTAGTGACTGCCTGCTCACATGATCTTCCTCACAGAACTTGGCTTCTTTGGCTGCACTGACAGTCATTTTGTGAGCTCTCGAGCCAAAACGTTGTTGATTAATCATCAACTTAGCTATTTACTTATCATTGTGTGGATTGCATTGATCCACATATTAAAGGGGGGGGGGGAGAGAAATGGCAGCTTGGACTTCTGCTTTAAGACCCTATCAAGTAGAATATCCATTGATTTGTACAACTCCAAGAACTCCGTAGGTATCTCCACTGGTGTCTCTTCACTCTATAAAACATGTGGAGAGATGCCGGTGAACACACTAAGATACTTGGGAAATATTTTAAATATATTTTGCATCTTTGCTGATTTAAATTAGCTTATTTCCCTGACATCTTAGGTATGTTCACAGGGATTTATCTACATGTTGCACAGGTTGGGTGTTTTGGGAGGTGTATAATCCCATGGTTACTCTACTCAATAGCCCGAGTTAAATAAGATGTCTTTCCTGTGCTGGAAAAGAAAGAGACAAAAATATTCTCCAGTATGGGGAAGCAGCTTTGCCGCACACTGAATAAAGGCAGTGTGTGCAGTGTTTGCAAACACAAGCTTACCGACTTCTCTTTTACTGGCATTTAGGTTTGATACTGTGAATCAGATGGGGCATGCGGGTCATGTGCAACTGAAACTGCACAGTCATGGTTACACCAACGATCACATTCTTTTGCTAACGTTTGTAACTGCCTCTATATACACTAGAGCAGGGGTGTGCAAACTTCCTGCCATGCGCTCCCCCCCTTAAATGTAGCATAAAATGATGCGGGGTCATTTGACATCGCGTTGCCATGGAGACGGACTGGTCGTAGGAACTTTGATTGCAGTAGGTAAGTTCCACATTGGCTGTTTTAATTTGAGGAGCGCTTGTGTAATCTCTTCTTCAGATACTGGAACAAATTGAAAATTGTGCACAGTGTTGGGAGAGGGTGGGGCTATAGGGGTACTCCCCTAATGAGGTTCATGTTGGTAGTTCAGGTTGCGTTACGCTAATAAGTTAGTAGCACACCCCACAAAGTATTCATTGAATGCATTTGCAATGTCAGTGGGATTTGTCAGGGTAACATCCTCCTTAATGATATTACATGGTTGTCGATGGCCAGAAGGCTGGAATATACAGTGGTGTGAAAAAGAAAGTGCACCCTCTTTGAATTCTATTGTTTTACATATCAGGACATAACAACAATCATCTGTTTCTTAGCAGGTCTAAAAATTAGGTACAGTAAATACAACCTCACATGAACAACAACACATGACATATTACACTGTGTCACGATTTAACAAAAATAAAGCCAAAATGGAGAAGCAACCCTGATAGTATCAAATAATGACATTTCATAAACAAGTCAAATACTTCATATTCATTTTTTTTTACGGAACTTGATGTTTAAGACTAAGGATGGTGATCCCTAAAATTTTACGTAAACAAATATTCATAACCGAAATAGATTCTTTTCAGAAGGTCAACCAATTTGATGGAGAGTTGTGTAGGGGCTCATTATTTGCTCTATTAACCGTTTTGTCTCCTCTGCAGTACCCAGTCATTGGCTTAGGTGTCACGTCTACATGCCCCCTACCCGATTACAATGTGGATACTACACTTTGCGAGCTGGTAGCGATCACCTCGCGCATTCTGAGGAAGGTTAACATGATGGATAAGCAGTTCTCTCACCACCGGTGCAAAATGATATGTATTCGTAAGGTCTGGAAGAGGGACGAAGAGGACGAAAATAAACATTGTCATTCGTGTCCATGCCAGCAGTACTCACACATAGAACAGTGCCCGATGAGAAAGAGATACTAAGCCAAGTTCATTGGTAGCTTATCGGATAGTTCATCAACTTGAGAGAGCACCTCAGTTATCCCGACATTAGAATCAAAAGTTACAGCTCTGAGACCCCTGAAAAGTGTCCTGTTATTTATTGTCACAAAGAATTTTGATGTTTTATGTATGTATGGATATGTTATTGAATATTGTTATGTACAATTGTCGTACGTCAAATAAAACCTAATAAAAATAAATAAAAATGTCCTGATATCGGGCAATAATGTTATGATGTTTTAAAGTTTGTTTTTTAAGAAATATGAAGGGCAGATTATTTAGATAAAGCCGCTACGAATAAAAAAAACAAATCTAAGTTTAATGTTTCCCCTTTGGTCCAAAAGTGATCTCTGAGACTGCTTTTTAAATTTAAGTTGCCAGATAATGGGGTATAACTCCTGCTTGGTATATTTGGTGCTTCACAAAGAGTATTACATTACTTCTAATATAATTGCAATGTTAGTATTGGGGCAATGGGAATGACAAAGCTGGTGATTCATCTTTCTTGAAGTAATAGAATTGATGTATATTGGAATAACTGTGTGTGAGTTGCACAGTTCCGCACCACGTTGGAAAGTATAGTTGTACAGAACAAACCTTAGCACAGTGGTTCCCAAACTGTGCGCTGCGGCGCACTGGTGCACCGTGGCTTGGCTAGAGGGGCGCCGCGGTCAGGGCCGCCAGCAGCGGGGAACAAGGGCCAGTTAATTTAAAAAAAAAAAAAAAAAAAACGCTGCGCCTGGCGCCGGGTCTCCCTGTTGGCAGCGCCGGAAGTAGGTTGGGTTAGCTTCCGGCGTGAGAGGGAGGCCCTGCGCGCGCTGGAGGAGCAGCACCGGGAGACAGATGTCTCCCAGCAGCACTGCCACACCCCCTCCCCTGGGCCAAAACCGCCACTCCCCGGCAGGATCGGTGCACCATCAACCCGCTTCCCCCTCGCAGCCAACCGGCCGTCCCGACACCCCTCCCTTACATCGGGCTAGCACCGCCGCATCGGCCCCCCCCCCCCCCCCCGCCAGCACCCCCCCCCCCCGCAGCACACCGGCCCTCCCCCTCCCCACGTGGCACAGGCCCCTGCAGCAGACACCCCCCCCCGTGCAGGGACCGGGCCGTTCAGCCACCCCACGCAGCCGCCGTCCCATGCAGCACTGGGCCGTCCCGCCACCCCCCCCCCCCCCAGCATCGGCACCCCGCCCCCCGCAAGCCACCGGCCTAACCATCATCCCCAAGGAGATCGCCCCCAAGGTAAATATATATGTATGTATTGGGGTAATTTTTATATGTATTGGGGGAGTTGGGGTAATTTTTAAAAGTATTGGGGGAGTTGGGGTAATTTTTAAATGTATTGGGGGAGTTGGGGTAATTTTTAAATGTATTGGGGGTGTTGGGGTAATTTTTATATGTATTGGGGGTGTTGGGGTAACTTTTAAGTGTGTGTGTGTGTTTTTTTTAATGCATTTGGGGGGGGTTGTTTTTTGTATGTGCTCGTGAGGTGTGACATGGGAAAGGTGGGTGGGGAAAGAGATGGGGGCTCGTGAGGTGTGACATGGGAAAGGTGGGTGGGGAAAGAGATGGGGGCTCGTGAGGTGTGACATGGGAAGGGGGAGAGATGGGGACTCGTGAGGTGTGAAATGGGGGGGGGGAGGGGGACGGCAGGCAATACTGCTGACTAGGGGGGGGGGTCGGTCCGGCCGTGCCCCTCGACAAATCCCGTCACCCGGTCACCACGGGGTGGCAGAATTTAGCGCGCTTGCGATGCGCCGGGCAGCGCGTGCGTCTCTGCAAAAGAAAAAAAACCTCCCCCCTCGATTGGCTGGCACGTTGCCAGGATTTTTTTTTGGCCCGATGCAAGCTCTATACGAGCTTGCAAAGCGAGGCCCGCCTCTTCCTGCATGGAGCACGTGGTGAGTACTGCTCCATGCCTTTCTCGCTTCCCCCTTGCCCCCATGCTCCGATACCCCTCCCCCTCTGCCCGTTCTGATCCCCCCCCCTGGCTCCGATTCACCCCCCTTGCTGTATGTGAGAGTGTGTGTCAGAGAGAGTGAGAGAGTGTGTGTCAGAGAGAGTGAGAGAGGGTGTGTGTCAGAGAGAGTGAGAGAGTGTGTGTCAGAGAGTGAGAGAGAGTGTGTGTCAGAGAGAGTGAGAGAGTGTGTCAGAGAGTGAGTGAGTGTGTCAGAGAGAGTGAGTGAGTGTCAGAGAGAGTGAGAGAGTGTGTCAGAGAGAGTGAGAGTGTGTCAGAGAGTGAGAGTGTGTGTCAGAGAGAGTGAGTCAGAGAGAGTGCGTGTCAGAGAGTGAGTGCGTGTCAGAGAGTGAGAGTGTGTCAGAGAGAGTGAGAGTGTGTGTCAGAGAGAGAGTGTGTGTCAGAGCGAGTGAGAGTGTGTGTCAGAGAGTGTGTGTCAGAGAGTGAGAGAGAGTGTGTGTCAGAGTGAGAGGGAGTGTGTGTCAGAGAGTGTGTGTCAGAGAGAGTGTGTGTCAGAGAGTGTGTGTGTCAGAGAGTGTGTCAGAGAGTGAGAGAGAGTGGGTGTCAGAGAGAGAGAGTGGGTGTCAGAGTGAGAGAGAGAGAGTGGGTGTCAGAGAGTGAGAGAGTGGGTGTCAGAGAGTGAGTGTCAGAGAGTGAGAGAGTGGGTGTCAGAGTGAGAGTGAGTGTCAGAGAGTGAGAGTGAGTGTCAGAGAGTGAGTGTCAGAGAGTGAGAGAGCGAGTGGGTGTCAGAGAGTGAGAGAGAGAGTGGGTGTCAGAGAGTGAGAGAGTGGGAGAGAGAGTGGGTGTCAGAGAGTGAGAGAGTGGGTGTGAGAGAGTGAGAGAGAGTGGGTGTCAGAGAGTGAGAGAGAGTGGGTGTCAGAGAGTGAGAGAGAGGGTGTCAGAGAGTGAGAGAGAGGGTGTCAGAGAGTGAGAGAGAGTGGGTGTCAGAGAGTGAGAGAGAGAGTGGGTGTCAGAGAGTGAGAGAGAGAGTGGGTGTCAGACAGTGAGAGAGAGAGTGGGTGTCAGAGAGTGAGAGAGTGGGTGTCAGAGAGTGAGAGAGAGTGGGTGTCAGAGAGTGAGAGAGAGTGGGTGTCAGAGAGTGAGAGTGGGTGTCAGAGAGTGAGAGAGAGAGTGGGTGTCAGACAGTGAGAGAGAGAGTGGGTGTCAGAGAGTGAGAGAGAGTGGGTGTCAGAGAGTGAGAGAGAGAATGGGTGTCAGAGAGTGAGAGAGAGAGTGGGTGTCAGAGAGTGAGAGAGAGAGTGGGTGTCAGAGAGTGAGAGAGAGAGTGGGTGTCAGAGAGTGAGAGAGAGAGTGGGTGTCAGAGAGTGAGAGAGAGAGAGTGGGTGTCAGAGAGTGAGAGAGAGTGGGTGTCAGAGAGTGAGAGAGAGTGGGTGTCAGAGAGTGAGAGAGAGTGGGTGTCAGAGAGTGAGAGAGAGTGGGTGTCAGAGAGTGAGAGAGAGAGAGAGTGAGAGTCAGAGAGTGAGAGAGAGTGAGTGTCAGAGAGTGAGAGAGTGGGTGTGAGAGTGAGAGAGTGGGTGTCTGAGAGTGAGAGAGAGTGGGTGACTGAGAGAAAGTGTGTGTCTGAGAGAGATACCAACTGCGCACTGCAACTGTTAGGTATGTATATACACCTTTGTTTTCACTTTGGGCGCCGCGGAAAAATCCTGATCGCCTTGGGGAGCCTTGAACCGAAAAAGTTTAGGAACCACTGGCTTAGCACATAGCCCTTCTTATGAATAATTACGTGAAATAACTGTGATATCTACACACTCTGATAATGTAGGGCTAATGCCTACTTATTCGTATAACTAGAAAACATGCCTGCTAAGGATCATAACGAAAAAAATGAAAATTCGTTCACTAATAAACTTAAAAAAAAAAAATCTAATACCACTGTTTGAATGTGTAACGGGGTTTGCCCGGCCCAATCTCATAATGGGGCCTTTACTGGGGAGTTACACTGTTACTAGGTGTATGGTGCGTATATACCTATTAGGTTCACAGGAGCTCTGAGGTCTGTCTGCGGTGTTAGGCTGAGGCCCCGCTGTGGTCGGCGCGCGCGGCAGCGTGAGCGCGGGCCACCAGCCCCTTACCTAAAGTGTGCTGGTCCCCGCTGCCCCCTTCCGACAGGGCTGACTGCGTGCTGTGATACGTCAGCCTGTCGGAGCTACAAGCTCCTAGTGATAGAAGCGCTGACGCGTCACGTGGCACGCAGGGGGACCAATCACAGATTGGATCCCAACAGCCAATCAGAAGGGAGGTACTGTCAACCAATGGGAGCAAAAAAAAAAAACGACACCCAGAAATACAATCAGGTTTTTATCTTGATCTGTGGCGTTATATAATCAAATCTTATTATTTCATCATTTGCTATACAGGACTTAACATATTATCCTGCCAGGACTAGATTCCCTTTACAAAATCAAATAAAACTCTATATTAATTAGGGTGACCATTCGTACCGCCCCTTCGGCCCTTCCCCGGCTCTCCCTCCCCTCAGCACTCCGGCCCTCGGTCACCGGTTCTCCCTTCGGTCCCGGCACTCCCCCTGGTCCCCGGCACTCCGGCCCTCCCCCTCGGTCCTCCTTCCGGTCCCGGCACTGATGCAGGGGAGGGGGACACATGGGAGATTCAGGGGAGGGGGACACATGGGAGATGCAGGGGAGGGGGACACATGGGAGATGCAGGGGAGGGGGACACATGGGAGATGCAGGGGAGGGGGACACATGGGAGATGCAGGGGAGGGGGACACATGGGAGATGCAGGGGAGGGGGACACATGGGAGATGCAGGGGAGGGGGACACATGGGAGATGCAGGGGAGGGGGACACATGGGAGATGCAGGGGAGGGGGACACATGGGAGATGCAGGGGAGGGGGAGAGATGGGAGATGCAGGGGAGGGACACACATGGGAGATGCAGGGGAGGGGGACACATGGGAGATGCAGGGGAGGGGGAGAGAGAGATGGGAGATGCAGGGGGGGGAGAGAGATGGGAGATGCAGGGCGGGAGAGAGAGATGGGAGATGCTGGGGGGGGGGGTGGGTATATGGGGATGATGATGATGATGATTTTACCTGTGCGGCCCAATTTTTTAAAAATATGTATGGGGGGTGGGGGTCTTTAAAAATGTATTGGGGCGGCAAGGGTCTTTTTAATATGTATTGGCGGGGCGGGTATTTTTATTATGTATTGCGGGGTGGGGTTATTGGTATGTATTTTGTGTGGGGATTGTGTGAGCAGAGTGTGGTAATTGATGTAAGGTAGGGGCAAGTGAGAGGGGGAGTAAGACACAGGGGAGATAAATACATGCAAGGCGGGAGGGGGGGGAAAGTGAGTGAGAGACGGAGGGGAGATAAATACATGTGAGGCGGGAGGGGGGGAAAGTGAGTGAGAGACGGAGGGGAGATAAATACATGTGAGGCGGGGGAAAGTGAGTGAGAGACGGAGGGGAGATAAATACATGAGGCGGGAGGGGGGGAGAGTGAGTGAGACGGAGGGGAGATAAATACATGCGAGGCGGGAGGGGAGGAGAGTGAGTGAGACGGAGGGGAGAGAGAAATACATGCGAGGCGGGAGAGTGAGTGAGACGGAGGGGAGAGAGAAATACATGCGAGGCGGGAGGGGGGGAGAGTGAGTGAGACGGAGGGGAGATAAATACATGCGAGGCGGGAGGGGAGGAGAGCGAGTGAGACGGAGGGGAGATAAATACATGCGAGGCGGGAGGGGGAGGAGAGCGAGTGAGACAGAGGGGAGACAAATACATGCGAGGCGGGAGGGGGAGGAGAGCGAGTGAGACAGAGGGGAGACAAATACATGCGAGGCGGGAGGGGGAGGAGAGCGAGTGAGACGGAGGGGAGATAAATACATGCGAGGCGGGAGGGGAGGAGAGTGAGTGAGACGGAGGGGAGATAAATACATGCGAGGCGGGAGGGGGGGAGAGTGAGTGAGACGGAGGGGAGATAAATACATGCGAGGCGGGAGGGGAGGGAGTGAGTGAGACGGAGGGGAGATAAATACATGCGAGGCGGGAGGGGAGGAGAGTGAGTGAGACGGAGGGGAGATAAATACATGCGAGGCGGGAGGGGGGGAGAGTGAGTGAGACGGAGGGGAGATAAATACATGCGAGGCGGGAGGGGGGGGAGAGTGAGTGAGACAAAGGGGAGATAAATACATGCGAGGCGGGAGGGGAGGAGAGTGAGTGAGACACAGGGGAGATAAATACATGTGTGGCTCTGTGTGTGTGCGTGTCAGTATCTCTGTGCGTGTCACTGGCTCTGTGCGTGTGGGTCAGTGGCTCTGTGGGTGTAGGTCAGTGGCTGGCGGTGTGTGGGCCACTGGCTCTGTGTGTGTGGGTGTGTGGGTCAGTGGCTCTGTGTGTGGTTCAGTGGCTCTGTATGTGGGTGTGTGGGTTAGTGGTTCTGGGTGTGTGTATGGGTCAGTGGCTCTGTGTGTCAGTAGCTCTGTGGGTGTGGGTCAGTGGCGTTGTGGGTGTGTGTGTCAGGGGCTCGGTGTGGGTCAGTAGCTCTGTGTGTATGTGTCAATGGCTGTGTGTGTGTGTGTGTGTGTGTCAGGGGCTGTGTATGTGTGTGTGTGTGTGTCAGGGGCTGTGTGTGTGTGGGTCAGTGGCTCTGTGTGTGTGTTGGTCAATGGCTCTGTCTGTGTGTGGGTCAGTGGCTCTGTGTGTGTGTGTGTGGGTCAGTGGCTCTGTGTGTGTGGGGGTCAGTGGCTCTGTGGGTGTGTGGGGGTCAGTGGCTCTGTGGGTGTGTGGGGGTCAGTGGCTCTGTGTGTGTGTGGGGGGGGGTCAGTGGCTCTGTGTGTGGGTCAGTGGCTCTGTGTGTCAGTATGTGGGTCAGTGGCTCTGTGTGGCTCTGTGGGTCAGTGGCTCTGTGTGGCTCGGTGTGTAGGTCAGTGGCTCTGTGGGTCAGTGGCTCGGTGTGTAGGTCAGTGGCTCTGTGGGTCAGTGGATCGGTGTGTAGGTCAGTGGCTCTGTGGGTCAGTGGCTCTGTGTTTGGGTGTGTGGGTCAGTGGCTCTGTGTGTGTGGGTGTGTGGGTCAGTGGCTCTGTGTGTGTGGGTCAGTGGCTCTGTGTGTGTGGGTGTGTGGGTCAGTGGGTGTGTGGGTCAGTGGCTCTGTGTGTGTGGGTGTGTGGGTCAGTGGCTCAGTGTGTGGGTGGGTCAGTGGCTCAGTGTGTGTGGGTGTGTGGGTCAGTGGTTCTGTGTGTGGGTGTGTAGGTCAGTGGCTCTGTGGGTCAGTGGATCGGTGTGTAGGTCAGTGGCTCTGTGGGTCAGTGGCTCTGTGTTTGGGTGTGTGGGTCAGTGGCTCTGTGTGTGTGGGTGTGTGGGTCAGTGGCTCTGTGTGTGTGGGTGTGTGGGTCAGTGGCTCTGTGTGTGTGGGTCAGTGGCTCTGTGTGTGTGGGTGTGTGGGTCAGTGGGTGTGTGGGTCAGTGGCTCTGTGTGTGTGGGTGTGTGGGTCAGTGGCTCAGTGTGTGGGTGTGTGGGTGGGTCAGTGGCTCAGTGTGTGTGGGTGTGTGGGTCAGTGGTTCTGTGTGTGGGTGTGTGGGTCAGTGGCTCTCTGTATGTAGGTCAGTGACTCTGGGTCAGTGGCTCTGTGTGTCTGTGTGGGTCAGTGGGTGTTTGGGTCAGTGGCTCTGTGTGGAGATAACATTTTTTTTTTTTAGATCTATTTTTTATATATTTATCTTGCCTTTGGCTGTATCCTCCCCTCCAAATTCCGATAACATGGCTGCGCGACATCACGTAATGCTCATTGCCATAACAACGAGCTGCTCCGTGACGTCACGCAGCATCAAGTTGACATGACAACGGGACGCATTATGGCGCCGAGGCATCACGTGATGCCACATTGTCATGGCAACATGTCACCGCCTGACGTCAGTGTCTCGTGGTCATGGCAACAGGGTGCGTCATGTGATGTAATTTGTTTGATAAATAATTATTTTTTAATGTGTCCCGGTTTTTCATTTTGAAAATCTGGTCACCCTAATATTAATCCTTAACAGAAACTAGTTGGTGTGTTATAGTATAAGAAAAACTGCATTATAGTATATCAGGATTTGAGGTGTCTTATTAGATTTGTAGCATATGACAGGAGTTTATAAGAGCAGAAACATACAACACCATTTTGGGTGCTGTGTCTGTGGGGCTGCTGCGCGGTGTTTGTGTGATGGCCGCACCCTCCAAGTCATGGCTGCGCCCCCGACCCGTTTTGGCCAAGCCCCCCCCACACCCCAAAAAGTTTCCTGCAGACCGCAGTGCAGTGAGTTGCACGCGCCGCCGGCAAGCAAGACAGCCGCGCGGACGCGTGCAACGGGGCCTTAGCCTTATGGAGACAGGACAGGCTTTAGGACGGTCTCAGAAATGGTGTCAGCGCCTCCAGGAGAAGCACAAAGTTCAATAGCCCACAAATTAACTCTGTCATGTCTGCAGTTATCAGGACTTACAGACAGAGCAGGGAATTACAGGCACAGATGACATACTTGCTATATTCTCCCCTGGGTGAACTTCCATGGTCCCCACTGGAACTAAATTTGAGTACCATCCGTCATCTGTGTCCCGTAAAATGACATATGAGTTACATATCACACAACTAAACATACCCTTCGGCAGAAGAGTAGGCACCTACTACTGGTAATACCAGAAATCAGGCTTTTAATAGCCTGTCCCTGAAAATCTTGGACCCACACAGGGTATAGCTTAGGGTGGCCTAAGGGAAACCTGTGATACTAAGGCCAGTGACAGGGCACCTCACAACCCCGCTGCAGCTACCGACAGGTCTCTGCTGAATCAACTGATTCTCTCTCCATAGCACTCTCAGTAAGGGTGATGCACAAGGTACCTGGATATCTTGGCAGAATCCTTTGGGTATAAGGGTCCAGGACCTCCCCTTGGGACTCTCTCTCCATAGAGGTGGTGCAAAGGTTACCTGACGATAGGGCAGGGGTCCTATATAGGGACAGGAGGGTCAGAGCAAAGTCCTGCACAGGGGTAGCATGGGGTGCTAGGGCCAGTGTCAGGGGCATAGCACAGTCCATGGCCTGTCCAGTATAGTGAGGCCTTCCGTGGCTTCAAGGAGAGAACAAGGACCTGGTGGTAGGCACACGGTGACCCTCTCTCTCACAGTGGTCCAAGAAACAGGGAGTCTCAGGTGAAAGCAGGTTCACACTCACCGCTTCTGGCGTGAGCAGTGGTGCAACTGGCTCCGCGGACGCCATCTTGGTGATGTCACATTACTGCGCCAATCTCGCGAGACCACCGGGCAGACTCAAGCCCGGCAGCTATTATGACGTCACACCCGGTTGGACCGGATGTTCGTCACCGCTCTGCGCACCGGACAAGGCCTCATCCAGCGCCTCTTGATCTAGGCCGCAACCGGAGCCTGCAAGGAGAATGGGACAGGAGATACGTCACCGGACCGGAGGTTAGTGAAGTCCCCAGCTTCCTCTGCAGGTAACTCCGGAACAGGAACGGCTCCTTGGGTGTCGACCTCTTCCAGACGGACATCTCCGGCCAGGAAGGACGCGGCTCACAGGTAGGAGACATCTCCACAGGATAGGTGCACCTGGGCTCATCCTCCGCGGCTGTGACGACGGCGGCGACAGGAACGGCAGCCACAGCAACGGGTAGGGACACCTCCGCCAGGACGCGATGGCGGGCGAGCTAATCGCCCTGGTGACCAAGACTAGGGTGCGCCCATGCTCCGTGGTCACCTGGGGACTCGCACCCGACACCCCTAGGGCAGTCCACTCACCCTCAGGAACATCGTGAGCGTTGGATCCCAGTCCTGGGACCGTTAGGGCCCACAGCAGTCTGTGGTAGTATCTGCAACAGCAGGGGGCACAAGCAGCTTTTGCATGAATCACCTCTCAAGAGGTGGCTGGTGTTCCTCACTCCTGCTCAGCTTGAACAGAATGAAACACTTGTAGCAACACTGCTGACTCCTCCCAGCATAGCACAGTCTCCGAGTGGCTTGAAGAATCACTATTGCCCCCTCCCATGGGTGGAATTAGAGGCAGGGGGTGTAAACAGAAGGCTGACCTAACTCCATGAGCTAGTCACTTTGAGGGGCGGGGCCAAGCTTTGGCGCCGAAAGCTTGCAACTATTTGCAAACTTTTGCAAGCTATCACTCTGCAAACCCATGCGGTCCCACATTTTTGGCGGGAGCGCCATTTTGGATAGCTTTGAGCACACCACCACACGGTGGCAGCCATTTTATATCACTCACAAGGTGCACAGGACCCCTGCTTCTAATACAGGGCCTGTCCCTTTTTGCAGTACAAATTGGAGTACACGCCCCCAGGAATCACACATCCTTTCTGGGAGCCTCCAATATAGAACATAGTAGTAACAACGTGGGGGTCATGTTAACAAGGGAGTCTCAGCCCCGGGCGACTCACCCACAGCACAGAACCCAGTACCATGTACTATTTTCATGTATCATCCTGTTTTGTCCTTGAAGGACCTGGATACTGCCAGGAGCACAGATCCACAACTCATATGGCAAAAAGGCTCCCTTAAGGCAGTTGCCAATTGGGGTCCCACACACTCAGGAATATTTCTCACTGAGTGCCCCCAATATAGAACAGAGAAAACGAGGGGAATAGGTAACCACGCTCCCTGGTGCATTGTACCACCAGGGTACGCCCTAACCCCATGATAAGGAGAAGGGTTCAAGGAGCATTGTCTCTCTCTGGCTATGCCTCAGGGAAAGTCTCCCCCTCTCCCGCACAGCGTATGTGCTAGGTACCCAGGGGCTCCCTCCACAATTAGGCTTACCCCTGGCCCTTTTACTCAAGCGAAGTAAGGGTGCCCAAGGGTCCCTGGAAACATCCCATCAGAGGCCCTGGCCCCTTTTACATAACTGCTGTTCTGCAGCATGCTGCTCTTATACACAAAGCTGGGTAACAGCGCTCCCCCTGGAAACATCCCATACTTCGGCATGGTAAGGCGTTAAAGCCTCCCTATTGTTACTGGGTACCTGGGGTCCCTGGCTTGTACCATCAGGGGCCCGTGCCCCACAGTGGCCTCAGCGTGGCCATAACATACAGCACATGTTCTGCTCACTCCCTACAGAACCCTCTTGCACATAACCTTATCACAGAAAGCTGCCTGCTTCTGTATGTTAAAGATCCCCTTAAACATTACGTTTCTGAAAGCCTGTCCTGATCTCAGCAGCGCCTCCAATTGTAACGGGGGTTTCCTGGCCCAATCTCACATTGGGGCCTTTACTGGGGAGTTACACTGTTACTAGGGGTATGGTGCTATACCTGTTAGGTTCACAGGAGCTCTGAGGTCTGTCTGCGGTGTTATGGAGTCAGGACAGGCTTTAGGACGGTCTCAGAACTGGTGTCAGCGCCTCCAGTCCCATGGGTCCTGGATAGGACCAGGATACTCCCTATGGGACACACACACACATACCTCCTTGCTTCCACACTGAAGACTCCAGGCAGGTATATGTCAAAGGTATCTTTATTGCATCCACTGCAGCTCTTCACGCAGTGGCACAGTACAGTAGCAGATTTCAGCTTCTGGGTGGTACACACCCCCGGGTATTCTGGGGTGTGGGTCCATGATGTTACTCAGGCCTACCTAAGCTGAGCAAGCCTGCCCTCGCAATGGGGAGGAACTTACAGCTCTGGAGCATCCTGACAGATCAAAAGCCAGGGCTCAAAGACACAGTATGGTTTGTAGCATTCTGCTAAGAGCTCTCTCTAGAAGGGGCCCGCTCATGACATCAGACCTATCACGATAGGATCTCTCTCCTGCCATGAGTCACCACCCTCTAGTTACTCCCAGGAGAAGCACAAGGAGGGGGGAGGGGGGTGTCAATAGCCCACAAATTAACTCTGTCATGCCTGCAGCTATCAGGACTTACAGACAGAGCAGGGAATTACAGGCACAGATGACATACCTGCTATATAATATAATTACAATGTTAGTATTGGGGCAATGGGAATGACAAAGCTGGTGATTCATCTTTCTTGAAGTAATAGAGTTGATGTATATTGGAACAACTGTGTGTGAGTTGCCCAGTTCCGCACTACGTAGGAAAGTATAGTTGTACAGAACAAACCTTAGCACATAGCCCTTCTTATGAATAATTAAGTGAAATAACTGTGATATATACACACTCTGATAATGTAGGGCTAATGCCTACTTATTAGTATAACTAGAAAACATGCCTGCTAAGGATCATAACTAAAAAATAAAAATTCGTTCACTAATAAACTTTAAAAAATAAATATATCTAATATCACTCTGTTTGAATGTAATTAATACTTGGAGTGAATCTCTTTAATCCCTTCTATGCCTGGTGGCCTAAAATGCAAAGCATTGTAGGCAATGAGACGTTATAGCAGAATTGTGACAAACATCATGCAGAATAGTCTTATAACCATAATGGGATGATGTAGGTGTGTAGGATATTGAGATTTGTAATAATGGAGGTGCTGGAAATGTGGGAATGGAATATACAGTGATGGTCTGGTGTCATTCAGTTAATTATTGAACAGGAGCAGGAGCTGCCCATTCTCTTACCAGCCCAGTTGAGGAATTGCACACACTCCGTCTTGTTATATCGTGCAGCTATTTCACAGGCTTTTTCTCCTCGGAAGTTCAAGGCCAGGATGTCGGTTCCCAGCTCTACAAGAGTCGTTAACACTTCCAGCTGTCCCCAGGCTGCAGCACAATGTATTGGTAAATACCCTGCAAAGTTGGACAAATGCAGTAACATATATTACAACACAGGAACACATGGTGCTTTCAGTTTTCCTCTGCCAGATTCTAAATGAACACAACACATTTATAGTTTAATAAAGCAATCTTCCAATCCACAAGTGATGAGGTATACACTGGATGTCCGTGAGCAACTCCCAATAAAGGTCCATGTTTTCTAAGTGGTGTTACGCATAAGATATTTCCGTGCTAGAAGACAGCTGGGAGCCCATTCCCTTGAATGTGCCGTAAAGGATGATATTTACTGAACTGTTGTCGGACGTGTCTTATGGAGTAGCACTGCTGTAAATATGGCCCTTAGTGCAGGGGTTCACAACTCCAGTCCTCAAGACACCTTAACAGGTCAGGTTTTCAGGATATCCCTGCTTCAGCACAGATTGTTCAATCAGTGGCTCAGTCTTTGACTGAGCCATCTGTGCTGAAGCAGGGATATCCTTAAAACCTGACCTGTTGGGGGGTCTTGAGGACTGGATTTGAGAGCCCCTCCCTTAATGTGTTCCTCCCATTGAAGCGTGATATACAAAATGGAATTGGAAGATCTAGTCATCTATGAGAGCTAATGGTAACACAGTAGTAAAAGCCTGAAGGGATTGACAGCTTATTAAGTCTAACAAAACATACAAAATCCAAGGGGAGCATGGGGGAAAAACAAAAAAACATTTAAGTGCAGCAGAATGGCAACGTGGAAATAAAGGCCTCCAAATGACTTGGCTCTAATGAATTGACTACTTACAAGATTCATTAGAATCAGAATCAGAATAATTCATTAGAGCCAAGTCATTTGGAGGCTTTTATTTCCACGTTGCCATTCTGCTGCACTTAAATGTTTTTTTGTTTCTCCCCCATGCTCCCCTTGGATTTTGTGTGTTTTGCTGTTACTATGGGGGAAGAGTGAAGACTACCCCTTCCAGTGGGTTCCAGAGCAGGGGGTGAAACTGTATTTACTTATTACTATCACTTTCTCACTTATTTAAGTTTTCAATTAGTCACTCATTAACAGTGTTCACTTTTTATTTGTTTGCGCCTGTGTTCACTTTACCACTATACAATAGCTCATTAAGTCTATACATCTGAATTCAAGACCACAAATAACATTGGGGATGGGGTGGGGGGGGGGGGGGGTGAGTTATTAGTGGTTTCCTGGCTGCAATACTGGTAATAAACCAGTGTGTTTCATTCTGCATTACTTTTAGTGACTTTAGTGATTAGTCACTTTTATGATGCATTTCCTATAGTATGTAACGGGCGTTTTTTTTTTGTTTTTTTTTTTAAAGTGAATTTTATTGAAAATTCTTTATTGAGGTTGTCACGTACATGCTACTCATGACCATGTGTGTATGTGAAAGGGGTCAATAGCAACCAGCTATCCAATTGACTCACCTCTCCGCATGGCACTAA
This sequence comes from Ascaphus truei, assembly GCF_040206685.1. Taxonomy (NCBI): domain Eukaryota; kingdom Metazoa; phylum Chordata; class Amphibia; order Anura; family Ascaphidae; genus Ascaphus; species Ascaphus truei. The sequence goes on along the minus strand of NC_134492.1, from coordinate 38,962,208 downwards.
CAAAAGAGCACCAACGCCCCACAAAACCGTCATACTACACCCCAATTACACTGCCACCGCCAGGATATTTTTAAGAACTTACTACAGGGATCTTTTCTTTTTGTTCTAAGAACTTACTACCTCCGAAATGCTCAGTCCCCCTTATACTGGAAAAAATTGTAATGAATACAAAACCCAATTAAGCAAAACGTGCCCGAAAATACGGTCACTCTCTTCAGAAAGGTACTAGGTTTAATTAGACCACAAAGACAGTACTTATTCAATTTTAGATTGAATATAACAAAAAGCACACAGAGCTTGTTGCAGAACATAAAGGTTACAAAAACATACAATATATAAAAGCAGGCAGTTTAGAAACGAAAAAGGAATAACACAGAAAATCTAATACATTACCAGCGAATGATACAGTGTGAGATCTTTCAAGAGGCCGTGAAATAAGAAGTATGAAAATCTACTCAAATCCCATTTTTTTAAAGACACAACTTTGCTTCTGACAAACAATAGGCATGAGAGCCCATCTTTTGTGGCTTGTCATCTTATCTACCACTCATCATTCTTCGGATGACATTTTTATGGCTGCCTTCCCTAAGAGAGAATTATTTAATTCCCAAATAAATACCCCATAACTCTCCTTGTAATCACTAGGTCATTCAGAGGATTTTGACACACGCATAGACACCCCTTTTGATAGTCCCACTTTTAATCTTGTGAAGGAATCTATTTATCAGATAGTTGCAATACAGATATCGTCTCACATTTAATACGGTTACAGACAAGTACTTCTGCCGGTTACAGATGTATACTTTATATTATTAGGGGTTGTGTCAGATAGTATTGATCAGGGCTCGACAAATACTCGATACTGGCAGCCGGTGAGTAAGGCGGCCGGCGGTAGAAGAGGAGGACTGAAGAACATGGGAGCGGAGCGGCACAGGAGGAAGATAGCTTGCGGCGGGAGAAGAGGACAGAGGACAACCATGTCAGCAGGCAGACGGTGGCGGCAGGAGAAGAGCATTGACACCATGTGAGCAGCACAGGAGGACAGCTGGATAGGAGCTGCGCTGTGGCAGCAGCAGACACTGGAAGTCAGTAAAGACTTCCAGGTCGGACCGCGGGGGCGCGCTCCTACCCGGCTGTCCTCCTGTGCTACTCACATGGTGTCAATGCGTCGCCGGCCATCCGCTCTCTAATGCGAGAGAGGGAGTGCACGCGCATCTGTAAAGTGCAGTAAAAAATTGGGGTGTGGGGGGGGGGGAGTGGTGGGAGGCCCTTTTTTGTCTGGCGAGTAGCATTTTTCATAATTTGTCGAGCCCTGGTAATGATCATACATAAGGTTAATCTATAACAATAGTGAATGATGTCCTTTCTGTCACCTTTGAGCCTACAGGCCAGAGATGGTCTCAGGAATTTGCATGCCTGCCAGCAGAGGTAACAGTATCTGTAAACTATCACTTACTTCATTGTAACCATGGCTTACTATTAATTGTTTTATTGCCACCTTTGAGTCATGGTATACCCACCAGACACAAAACAATTGTTCTTTTAAAACAAAGGTTAACCCCCTGGTTGCTGTGCGGCTCACACAGTTTAACCCATGCATGGCTTTATCGGGACATGGGTTATCAAGAGTATAAAATAAGACATGATTACAGTGCATGCGATAAGCTTTCAGAAACATACGTGTGTTGCACAATGAGGATATTGTTTTAAACTGAACAACTATGTTATCTATAAGGCTAAAATCATTATAACAAAAGAATTACTATCAGACAATTTCCAAATAAGGCCTCGGCCATGTTTACCGCTTGCTGGCTGAAGCGTGCTGACGCGCACTCCCGCTCAGCACTGAGCCCCTACAGCCGCAATTAGAGCGGCTTTAGTAGGGGCTCACCTACGCTTCCGCAAGCGCGCGGAAGCGTAGGTCTCAGGGGAATTTAAAATTCCCCCGCTTGCCGGCGCAACAGGCCGGTCACGTGAGTGGTTCGCCCAATGAGGGTGAACCAGTTCCGTGATGTCACTGGCCCACCCCCGGCCAGTGACGTGCCCGCCCCCTGACGGCCCGCTGACAGCGCGTGCGGTAAGCAACCGCAAGGCAAGGGAAAGCACCCGCTTTCCCTGCGCCTCAGCACGCCAGCAGGGAGCCTGGCCGAGGCCTTAGAGTGATCGTCTGATGGCTGCGGCCCAACTACTACAGTAAAACAAGGATATACCAGTGAGGTTTGTTGTGGTTGAGCCAGAGGTTACCAACCTTCTTTTTATTTAGCCCTGTAACAAAAATAGAGCTTTTTCTACCCACAACCTTTTTACAGGTGTGTCCAAGTATAAGCATATGGACTGGTGTAGAACAAAGTACCTGGTCAGCTGAAGGGAGAGGGGTGCTATCAGAGAAATGTCCAAACTAGTAACTAATATATACAAAAGAACCCTATCTGATGCTCTCAGGATAAAACATAACTTTTAATAATTACACCCCCTCATACCCAGATATTTTTATGGTTTCCTCTAGTTGACATTTATCATCTTTGAAATTTTTTCCTTAGAGGTCCTTCTCCAAGTGCATCACATACAGGTAGGGTTCCTTTGAACGTATAAGCATACCTACACATTCATTGGTTATCGCAATTTAGCTATACAAATATTTTTACTGTGAATATTGCTTACTTAATTTTTTCTATTTCCTTTTTTTCCCTCTGTCGTATTTCCCTGATTCTCATAGCATTAGGAGTAGAGGATTGTATACTACCTGTACTACTCGTGTCACAGGTTCAAAAACTTTCAGTTATTTTATGGCGGCCCATAATGTTAAGATCCCACCCTAGATTACATTATTCTAACCCTCAAGTGTATTTTCAGCCAGGAGCAGCTTGGAGACTTCCAGCCGGGCGATATCGGTCTTACCGGCCCTACTCCCATGACGCAGCGTCATCACATCACGGCATGTGACACTGCGATGTCATGGGGACACATCACCATGTGACGTCACAGTGTCATGGCAACGTGTCACCATGCGACAGCGTGACACTGCAGGAGAAGATGCCTCTCTGGTAAGAGACACTTACAGAGGCCCCACGCTCACCTCCCGGCCATACGTTTAATTGAGTTGTTGAAGAGCGCGGTTCCTCTGTAACCACCACCAAGCCCCCCTTACACTATTACACCCCCCCCCCAAACAATGTTACCAGCCCATGGATACACTGGCCCACCAGGCCTTGTTTCCCAGCGGACAAATCCACCCCTGTTGTCAGCCCTTTGGCCCTCAAGATTTTAATCACATAGTATATGCAAATTCTGTCCCTTGCTTGTATAAACATAGCAGGTGAACAGGTCTTGCTACAGTTGCAGTTCAGTTTTCAAAAGCATCAGAACTGATCAAGGACTCAGTTTTAAAAACCCTTCTTTACATTATCCTGGTTACAGAATATATATGTGTCATAACCAAATGCATGTGCTAACTATGTTAGGATGAAGTTTACCAACTTCACACCAGTATGATTTTTTCATCAGGAACGCGCTAAGGACCAGATTCACAAAGCTCTGTAAAATCAGGGATTATAACGTGACTTTACATAACGCAGTAATGTACGCACTTTTCCCTAAGATTAATGCATATCCACAAAGATAATTAAAGGCAAAAACAACAGTCAGTGTATATCTCATTAGCATAGGCTTAATGTCACATTATTGTAGTGTTACATTATCTTATCTTCCAATTATGTGATGTGAAGTCTTAGCGTTACCCCGATTCAGATCTTGAAATAGATGTTTATCTCAAGTTGAGAAAGTGAGGGGGGCGTAATAATGCTATGTTAGCTAAATCATACCCAACTGTGGTGTTACACCCACCCAGACCCCGCAAAAGCTGTATTTCTGGGTCTGGGTGTGAATAACGGCATCCCTATGTTGTCCTTAATGTGCTTTGTGGATATGCAATGCTACTGTAATGCCTCATGTCAATGTCATGCATGTCATTGTCACCAACGGCCGTTATAGTGAATGCAAAGCTCCTTACATTAGAAAACATTACCGTATTGTTATTATGCTTTGAATATATACGCAGTTTGGCTTAACATTAAGTTAGATTAACGTATGTAGGTATATCTTTATTTATAAAGCGCCCACAGTGTACTCAGCACTTGATAAGAGACAATCCAATGAGGGAATTATAATACAATAAGTGCAACAAACACAGTCAGACAGAAGGAACGGTAATCCCTGCCGCAGAGATTTACAATCTAAGTGGAATGTTGGGACAGAGACAGCATGTGGGGGAATAAGTGCAGTAGATGGCAGTGTTTGCCCACAATGGTTGGTAGGAGTGACTGGGTGTGGGACAGTAGCTATGAGTGCAGGCTATTGAAATGCTTATAGATTGTGTGGTATATTGGTGCATCACCACAATAAGCTCAAATAATATGACTTCCATTAAATGAATCCAGAATCCAGGAACAGTATATATTGGTAAAAATAAACCTCCCAGGGTGAAAAACAGGGACCTGGTGGTGCCCACACGGCTACCCCAAAACTTTGTCTCCAATAAGCATAAATTCACCAGTGGGGTACAATATAAAACAGTCCAGCAAAGGAAGGTAACAAATGATGGGCTAATGCCCTTTACTTTCCTGATGTAGTTCCAGGTAAGCAGATTCGTCGGCGTGCAGCCCTCAGGAGAAGAATACAAAGAGGTAGGAGAGAAGAGGAGCACAGCTCACAGCGTTCACGAACGCAGAAAAATAAGGGCAACTCCAAACAGGGAAAAAATATAAATTAGCCTTTAATGGTCAGCTTGGCAACAATACAGGACCACGCACCAACGCGTTTCATCCCTCAGGATTTTCTCAAGGTGTTGAAATTCTTCATTGAAGAGGTTAGTTTTAAGGTTCGTCTTAATGATGGGGAGAAATGGGGGAGTTAACATCACGTTAAGGGACTTAAAGGAGCTTTGTGGATCTGCACCTTTGATACACAATCCCCATTATTTTTAACAGGATAACAATTCTCCTGGTGAAATCCCTCTCCTGGCTTCCTATGCTTTATTGGCAAAATGATCTTTGCTCAATTGCTTGTAGCCTGTGCACCCCAAATCGACCAAGAAACTAAAGTGTACCTAGTTTAATGTCCATAATATTGGAGGGTCTACATTTATGCCAAAATTGATTGGAGTACACACTCTCCAAGGTCCAGAGGGAGCATATATACAGGGATCACCCCCAAAAAGATATATAGTTCACAAAATGTATGGGAGGTCTGAAGAAGGGGGATCTTGGCTCTTTCAGATGTCCTACTTACAGTGCATCTGATTTTAAAGGGCAGAAATCTCCAAAAAGAGTTGTGTTGAATCTTCTCATAGCAGGTGTGTGGCTTAGCAGGATGTTATCTCGAGATGAAAAAGACATATCATGGTGCACACCAATATAAAACTTTAGCAAATAGAACATAGGTAAAAGTACTCACATTCTGTACATTTCAAACATGCACATAACAAGATTTATGCATCTATACCATTGTTTTAATTTTTTAATTGAGATTTTACAGGGAAAAGTATACATCTTTGTATAACACAGACCCAGGTAGAGATTGATAGACAATTACGATCCCGATCAACACGTCGAGAGAAATACGTAGAGCTCGGACTAATCAGACGCAACGTTCTCTCCCCCTGGTCTAAAGGCCTCGCCCCCAAGTCACGCACCCCCCCAGCCGGGAGGGCGAGCACCCAAGGAGCAGGACCAGCATTTCCCCATAAATCGAAAGGGGGATAGAAAGTGGGGACCGAGGAGGGAAGAAAAGAAAAAGGGCAGACGAGGGGAAAAGCGAGGGGGGGGGGGAGGAAGAAGAAGGCGGGTGTGAAGAGAGAGGGGGAAGGGGGGCACCCCTCCCACCCCCTATACCATTGTTTTTTAAACAGGTGTTCCATGCAATTTTCAGGTCATTTGAAAATTGGACCAAACACTGAAAATGTACAATTAATCTGATCTCCAACACACTATTAGACAGGGTTGGGGTTCCTTACAATGCACCTGATCTCAGACACGCTATTAGAGAGGGTTGGGGTTCCTTACAATGTATCTGATCTTAGTCACACTATTAGAGACAGTTGGGGTTCCTTACGACGCGCTGTTAGAGAGGGTTGGGGTTCTGCAGAATTTCACAATATATTGATAGGGTTCCTTAACACAGGGGTGTGCAAACTTTCTGCGCTGCGCCCCCCCTGCCTGCCAGCCTCTTTGCTCGCGCCACCCTTTACCTAAGATACAGCATCAAATGTGCAGGGTCATGTGACGTTACGTGACCCCGCAGCGGCATTTGGCATGCGTTGCCATGGTGACACATCACGTCAAATGACGCCACGTTGCCATGGCGATGCGTCGCCGAAGACAAGGTAGAAGACACTGCAGAGGCATCACGCAATCCCCTGGCATTTAATTTAAATGCCTTGGGGAGGAGCGCGGGACCTCTGCAACCAACATGCCCCCTGAAAAATCTTGCGTCCCCCACTTTGCGCAACCCCTGCCTTACCAATAAAAAGGTTAAAGAAACACTGGTCTTTAAGGTCAGTATAAAAACAGTACTCAATAAGTCAGTAGGGGATAGCAGCAAGTGCTGAATATCAGGACTGAGCTTGAATTAACATCCTTGTGTGTCATTGATAACTGCCTCCTGTCTTCAAAACGCCCGCATACCATACATCCACCTCAAACTCTGTGCTTCCGCCGACAAAACAATTAAAATAGTCAAATAATTTATTATTAAAGAATGTTTTGAATTATTAATGTTTTAATGATTGATGTTTTCAATTAGTAGTCAATTATGTACTTATATTAATGTAATAAAAATATTGTTTTTAATACAATTTACATTTCCAATTATTAATTATTTTATTAATTCAACAATAATGTCTGTTAATAATATTTTCAATATTTTTAATTCGTAATTTCTTCTTTAGTTAATAATTTTAAACGATATGTTAAGTATGATGAGTATGTTAACAGACAAGAACACAAGTTTGTAGGAGGGAGGACAGATTTTTGGAGTAGGATGTTTTAGAAGGATGGGAAGAGGAGGTCTTAGAGAAGTGAAGCCCGAGTTTGGTAGAACACAGGAAGGGGGTTGGAGGTGGTAGGTGTAATGTTTCCATTCACCAGGAAATTTCCCGATCCCTGGGAAATTTGATCCCTCAACTGGATCAAATTTCAAACACCGGGAAATCGGGGAATGGAATCTCTCGAACGCAGAAGTCCATTTACGCTTGCGTGATGCCCTCTCACTGTGCTGTCCTCATCCCGCCTCCACTCTTCCACTGTGCCGGCCTTGACGTGGATATGGCTGCCTCCCAGTTAAGTGACTCTGTGTCTGAATGTAATGTTGAGAGTTCCACTTGGAACACGGAGAATGTAAGGATAACCACTGCCCTCCCCCCCCCAACTTGTCACTCCCTCTCCCACCACTTGTCCTCCACTGCCCCTCATCACCCACTGTCCTTCCATGTTTCCTCCTCCACCCCATCTGTCCCCTCCCATATGTTACTACCGCCTCCCCCCCAAACTTGAACGCTGTCAGTGTAAAAAGTGATCTGATAATACTCTGTCAGTGGATAGTGCTGTCAGATTATATACTCGTAAAAAGGTGTAGTGTATTCAGTCTTGGTTTTACATTAAGTTGCGTGGCAATAGGGCATTACAAGAGTATCAGTGTAGAGTGTCGTCAAGTTATATACTGTACTCTGTGTCAGTGTATATACTGACATGGAATATAACCTGATTATACTATACACCGACATGGAATATAATCAGACTTGGTGCAATGCCAGGTCACCTCTGCAGCATGCAGCACTTTGTGCGGCGCTAGTTTATCCTGGTGCATAATTTGTACTCCACCAACAAATCTAAATGCCCTACAGCCACAGTCCTGGCTACGCCCCTGGATATATTTATTATACATTCCCAGGATGAGATGGGGCTAGCACTTGCATGCCACTCACATTCAGTAAGGCTACGGCCCCAGTGCCTGCGCTGCACGCGCGCCTGCGAGGCTGGCGGTGTGTGCAGCCAAATTCCCCCGTCGGCAGAGAGCTGCAGGGGAAAAGACAGGGGGCGAGGCGTGAAGGGGGCGCGGCCGTGACGTCACCCAGCAGGTTCGCCCTCATTAGCTGAACCACCAGGGCGTGGCCTAGCGCTCCGTCGCTAGTTCCCCTCACAATTTTCTTGCAGGCTGGAAAAACTCACCGTACAGCGCAGCGGCCCCCCCTCGCAGCGGGCCCCGTCCCCATTGAGGGGCGGCTCTTGTCCCTGCAGCGTCTGACACAGCGTCCACTGCAGTACCCAGCGGGGACCTGGCCTCAGCCGACCCACAGGTGAGACACACAGACTCGCACACTGACTGCAAGACATTAACTGCTGAACAACAGACAGAAAGAAGGAAAACACAAAGAGAAGTGTCCCGTGTCCTCCTACAAGGTAAAACTGTTGTTAAATCTACTTATCGCCATTCAAATACGCCTTTGAACAGGAATTTTATACAGGAAATGTGATCTCTTGCCCAGTGTAGGAGACGTCGGCACAGACAGGATACTTGGTGTTTGGAGAAATAAATGTGGATTTTTATTTAGCCAAAGTTCCACAAAAATAAAGCGTGGCTTTACTTCAGCCAAAAGTACAACAATACAGCCTAAAGCCTTTCTCAGCCAAAGTTAAACGATACAAAGTAAAAGCGAGTAACAGACCATAGGCAAAGTTTAGCAGTGGAAATATAGCAGGGCAAACAATCCTCAGAGCCAGCATCTCTCTGTACTACAGAATAGCAACAGTCTGGAGTGTAGGCTGCCTGTTTTTAAAAAGCAGTACTTCAAGTTGCCGTTTAAAAAAGAATTAAAATAAAAATTCTATTCAATATGTGCATCAATACAATCTACACACTGACAAGTAATTAGCTAAGTTGCGGATCAATCCGTTCTCCTGTGATCAATCGGCGAAGATTCGGCATGGGGGTTCAATAAATGGCCGTCAGTGCAGCAGAAGAGGACTCAAGATGCAAAGTTCTGTGGGGAAGATCATGTAACCAGGCAGTCACCAGATACAATAGGTGCACTGCTAGAAAGAGGGCAGGGCTCAAAAAAGGGTGTGCCAGAGCCTGTTTCAGAAGAGGAAGGGGATGTGACTTTGTAAATTGTTGCTGCAGGAACAAAAAATGCTCATTACATTATAATACATTAAAAATGTCTTTACATTTTTTTATTTTTTTATAAATGCTACAAGTATTTTCTCATAGTTCAGAACTGATTTATTAAAAAAAAAAAAAAAAAGAACCCACACATGTAGGCTATCGCTTGAACTGCAGCTTTAAAGGCTTCAGCCCAGCTGGATCAATGCTCCTGCAGGAGTTATCTGTTAGCTGTCCAAACTGTCTCAGGCTTTTAAAAACTAGGAAGAGTTGGACCAGGAAACCAGAAATTTGAAAGTATAAACACTGGGTAGGAGAGAGTTTTGTTTGCGGGTGGAGGAAGTTTCAGAGCAGGGAGAATGGAGGAGAGAGTTTGGTAGGAGGGAGTTTTGAAGGACAGAGTTTAGGAGCAGGGACGATGGAGGACAGAGAAAGGAGTTTTAAGCAAAGAACTCCGAAGGAGTTTTGGGAGAGGACAGAGTTTCACATGACACACTAGGATACCCTAAAATGGACACCATAGTGGTGAGTGACATGAAAAGCAACTATATATTATAGAATAGAAGTCAATGCTGGAATACCTGCTGGAGTTGTAGGACTTCGAGCAATAACAGTGTGTGTGAGAGCGAGTGATGGAAGAGACTAGGGACTAACCAGAGCTGTGCGTATGTGATGGAGTAATAGTTTTGGAACAGTAGAGGATGCTGCAGGTCTAGACTCGCAGGCGAGTGTGTATGAGAGGGACCATTAGCAGAATCTCTCAATGGAAAGTACAAAGCATGGAATAGATTGGAACATGTAGTGGAATGAAAGGGCTGTTTACCTCGAGCTGTTTGTTCATTCACGTTTGCTCCATGCTTCACCAATTCCTTCACTACGTCACTGCGGCCCAGAATACAGGCTGGAAATATGGGACTCCTGCCCAGTACATCCTGTTCTAAGAGCAGTTGGTTGGCTCGTTCGTTCCCTGCATCTTCTGGATCTTCAAACAGTAACTGTAGGGTCTGTACATCTCCCGCCAAAGCACATTGCAGCACGGGGTTAACAAAGGGTGCAGGGCTCAAGGTCTCCATTTCCTCCTGTCGATACAAATAAATGTCCCTTTTCAGTGTCAGGGGTGCATGCAAATGCACTTTGAAACCCTCCACCACTGAAAAGAGGAAAAGAAAATGTATGGGTGATCCCAGACTGAGGTGTCATCACTAGTAATATACAGAAGTATACGCGCACTCAAAAATGAAAGACACTCGCGGGTGCTGAATCTCAATGGTGAAATCCCATACAAATTAAGCAATAAACCTAGTCCGCCAATGTAGTGGTCAAGTGGTGAGTATTTCTTCGTCCAACGTTTCGGCCCAACACAGCAGACCTCTCTCAACCATGCTGCTGGGATTTTTAACCTGCCCTGGGACACCCCAATTCCACGCGCCGGCATTCAGCACAAAATGGCTGTGGGGTCAAGTATCGGCCCAGTGACCAATAGAAAATCCGCAATGTCATGGAGAGATGACGTCTCGGTATTCTGCTGGAGACCCCCCATTGACATTTGTCGTTTTTGCAATGTCAACACCGGCAAATATCTCCTGAAGCAGGGGGTGTCCCCAGATGTTGGTAGGGGCCATAACTAAGCTCTGAGGTATTCCCCTGTTTCAGGTATTTAAAAACTAAAATCCATTGGGGGGGGGGGGTGTCATTCACTACTACAGCAATGCGTTCCTGGTCCCTCTGGCAGTTAAAGGGTTGATTCAAGCAGCAATCTGGCAAAATATGAGTGGCATTTTTTATTTTGAAGCTGTTATGGGGGTTATTCATCAACGTGTGATAGTGCAGGAACACCTCCCATTGACTGGGAATTTCTTTGAGCTAGTGTCATACATACATATATATATAGACAAAAAAAAAAAAAGAGAGAGAGCGCACGCCCCATAGCATAATACTGCATAAAATTTATTAAAACAAGGAAGGGGATGGGAAATGGGGGGGGTAGGAATCGCACTCACAGGATGCAAATGGTTAAAAGGCAATTTGTGATTATATCACCACCATCCGGTTCTGGATACTGCAACACGTCTCCGTGGACTCCTTCAGGGCTGCCAGACACGTGTTGCAGTATCCAGAACCGGATGGTGGTGATATAATCACAAATTGCCTTTTAACCATTTGCATCCTGTGAGTGCGATTCCTACCCCCCCCATTTCCCATCCCCTTCCTTGTTTTAATAAATTTTATGCAGTATTATGCTATGGGGCGTGCGCTCTCTCTCTTTTTTTTGTCTGTAGATATCTGTGGAGTTGGTTTACCCTGTGTGAGAGCAGCCTAAAGACCCCTTTCAACATCAGACATCCTATCATCATGGACTAATTATGGAAGGACTGGTTGGAGTTTTTTGATTTTTGTGTCTTTCTTTTTCTCTTTTTTGAGCACGTTCATGCACTGTTTTGTACACTTTTAATTGGTTGTGTTGTATCAATATGCACTAGGTCACATTAGTGTAATTGAGATATTAACCCTTTCATACATCATTCACTTTACACAACATTTTTATTCATTAACTATAGTCATATTTAATTTATTATATCACTATTATATTTTTTATTTTTTGGCGCCACACCTTTTTTGTTTTTATACATATATATATATATAGTATATACATATATATATATATATATAAAATGTATATTTGCATATATATATACATATATATATATATATATATATATATACACACCATACGATACCGGTTGCAACACGACATCAAGGGACAGCACGCAGGTAAGTAAATCATAAATGTTCTATATTTGATAGAAGACCACCAAAACCCCTCCTTATTGACATCTGTAATAACCCTTAAGAAATTAAGAAGATAGCAAGACAGGTTTTTTTTTTTTCCTTCTGATGAGTGCTTTTGTAATCTGCATGGAAAACAGCTATGTGCTGCCTGGTAGAGCAGAGAAAGGGGAGGCTAGATCCATCGTAGGAGTTTCAATGTGGACCCTTTACTGCAGGAATTGGGCCTGTTTTGTTAAATAAAATGAACATACGTGTGTGTGTGTGTGTGTGTGTGTGTGTGTGTGTGTGTGTGTATACATATATATATATACATATATATATACATATATACCCTATATATTATATATATATAAATATATATATATACATATATATATATATGTATATATATATATATATATATATATATATATATATAAAAATTATACACACACACACACACACAAGTTCAGGGCACTCTAAATGGGATAAAGCAAAGGGCAAAAAAACATATCTTTCCAGTTGTGGTGCTTGCAGTGCAGCCAGGATCACCATCCAGCAGCAAACATATAACAGAAATCCAAATAAGGTCCGCAGCACTCACCAACATTTGGTGAGTGCTGCGGACCTTATTTGGATTTCTGTTATATGTTTGCTGCTGGATGGTGATCCTGGCTGCACTGCAAGCACCACAACTGGAAAGATATGTGTTTTTGCCCTTTATGCTTTATCCCATTTAGAGTGCCCTGAACTTGTGTGTGTGTGTGTATATATTTATATATATATATATATATATATATATATATATATATATATATATATATATATATATTATATATATATATATATATGTATATATATATATATATATATAGGTATATATGTATATATATATGTATATATATATATGTATACACACACACACACACACACACACACACACACACACACACACACACACACACACACACACACACACACACACACACGTATGTTTCATTTTATTTAACAAAACAGGCCCAATTCCTGCAGTAAAGGGTCCACATTGAAACTCCTACGATGGATCTAGCCTCCCTTTCTCTGCTCTACCAGGCAGCACATAGCTGTTTTCCATGCAGATTACAAAAGCACTCATCAGAAGGAAAAAAAAAAAACCTGTCTTGCTATCTTCTTAATTTCTTAAGGGTTATTACAGATGTCAATTCTTTGTACACATACCTCTGAGTGCTGCCTCTCTTTGCTGTTCCGCTGCCACTGCTGGATGGTAACGTAGTGTGTGTATATATATATATATATATATATATATATATATATATATATATATACACACACTACGTTACCATCCAGCAGGGGCAGCGGAACAGCAAAGAGAGGCAGCACTCAGAGGTATGTGTACAAAGAATTGTACAAAGAATTGTATTGTAATAGACACTAAAATCCGACATTTTGATCCACAGGGGATCTTCCTTACTGGGGTGTACCATATACATTGCCTGGGGCAAGTGCATTTTTCCCGCGTGGTGGGCGTGGGTGCACCTTGAGAAAGGTCCCACTGGGGGACCAAAACGTCGGTTTATGTGTCTTTTTCAATACAAAAACTTGTGATCAAACTTACCAGAGTGCTGTCTCTGATTTTGTGCTTCAAACAGTATCGTATGGTTTATTATTGCTTTATGGGACAAGCACCCAATTTTTTCTACTTGCAAGTGGAAGTGCCGGCTGCTTCTGTGGAAAAAAAATAAATATATATATATATACATACATACAGACAGACACACACACACACTACGTTACCATCCAGAAGGGCAGCGGAACAGCAAAGAGAGGCAGCACTCAGAGGTAAGTGTACAAAGAATTGTATTGTAACAGACACAAAAATCCGACATTTTGATCCCAGAGGGATCTTCTTCCTGGGGTGTACCATATACATTGCCTGGGGCAAGTGCATTTTTCCCGAGGTGGCGTGGTGCAGCGTCTCCTGGCATTCTCCAGCAAATCCTGTGTTTCCCCCTGCAAATCGCTGCCATGGCAACTTGACGTCACGTAGCGTCCCCTTGTCATTTGACACGCGCAGCCATTTTCACGGGAGTTAGGGGGGAGAGACACGGAAGTTGCAGGAGAATGCCGGGAGACGCCGCACCTTGCCGCTGGTAAGCACTCGATAGCGGGAGGGGTGTGAGAGTGGGGGTTACATTTTTTTGGGGGTGGCTGGGGCGAGTGCCTTTTCTTTTCGGGCGAGTGACATTTTTTCACAATGTGTGTGTGTGTGTGTATGTATATATATATCTCATAGTTGAAAGCACGCACACCTTTTTTTCTATAATAATAATAATAAAAATTAAAAAAAAGGGTGGAAGGAGCTCCGACGTGAGGAAGTGGGGGGGGGGGGGGGGGATTATTCTTTGACATGCGCAATAACACATTTACTCATTTCTAAATTTCGAATCTGTTATTTTTGTAAATAATAATTATTACATTCTAATAGCTTTATAAAAAACGTGTTTTGTTTTAGATTACCACAATAATGCTGTAAAAATGTACCACATGGTCTATGACAAAAGGTACAGGAACTGTGTTCCACCGGGAAAAGGTGTGTGTGTGTGTGTATGTGTGTATGTGTGTATGTGTGTGTGTGTGTGTGTGTGTATGTATATATATATATATATATATATATATATATAGCAAATGGAAATATTACTGTGTGCTCATTTGCATTTTAAGTATATATATATATATATATATATATATATATATATATATACATATATACATACATACATACATACATACATACATACCATTACATACACACATACACACACACACACACACACACTTATAATTGGGGAAGCCCATATGGTGCCTGTCTGTTGGTTGCCATCTGAGCTGTGACATTTCCTAGGTGACATTTTCTCTGCGACCCCCTTTAGTGTCAGAGCGGGGATCCCCGGCCCTTACCTGTCCCGTCTTTCTGATGGGGATGGAGAGGGACAGGCTCAGGGCATTATCAGAGTCCTGGCGCGTTGTCATGGCAACGCCAAAGCCCCCGGCAGTTGTGTTTACTCGTAAACGTTCCGGAAGAGAACATAAACCCCCCGCTGCAATGGTTCCGCTGGCAACTCCGTGATCTCATCACTTCAACGACGACAATACATAAGTATCGTATGCCTATTAATCTGTTACCAGGAGGAAAAAACCCGTGCTAAATAAATAAGAAGTGAGGACAAATGAAGCATGTGAAGCAGTGACCCCGAGTTACATAACCGTACATACAATGTTTTACCACCTCTCCGTGTCTCACCGGAGACTTCGGGTTTACCATCCCCTTCTCCGGGCTACGGGTTTGTCCCTGAAATCTCCGGGTGGGGCGGGTTGTTGCAGACAAGGCAGGTATAGTAAGTGACTTCTCATTGCTGTGTGCAGAACTCATTTCCTCCCTTCACTGCCTACTACATCCGGGTCACAGCCCTATGCTCTACTGCGCATGCTCACACGTAGGTGATCATGGGAGTTGTAGTTTTTATCAGACAAGATCGAATGACATTTATAAGTAACACAGTAACATTCCCAGAAACCCTGTTAGGGAACACACAACCCCCATGTCTCTTACCTCCTCTCTCTCCTCCCCCCCTCTCTCTCTCTTCGCCGCCCCTCTCTCCTCTCTCTCTTTCTCTCCCACTCTCTCTCTCTCCCCCCTCCTCTCTCTTCTCCCCCCCACCCCCTCTCTCTCTCTCCCCCTCTCTCTCTTCTCCCCCTCTCTCTCTCTCTCCCCCCTCTCTCTCTCTTCTCCCCCCTCTCTCTCTCTTCTCCCCCCTCTCTCTCTCTTCTTCCCCCTCTCTCTCTTCTCCCCCTCTCCTCTCTCCTCACCCTCTCTCTTCTCCCCCCTCTCTCTTCTCACCCCCCTCTCTCTTCTCCCCCACCCCCTCTCTACTCCCCCCCTCTCTCTTCTCCCCCCCCTCTCTCTTCTCCCCCCTCTCTCTTCTCCCCCCTCTCTCTCTCTCCTCCTCCCTCTCTCCTCTCTCTCTCTCTCTCACTCTCCTCTTCTCTCTCCTCCTCTCATCTCTCTCTCTCTCTCCTCTCTCTCTTCTCCTCTCTCTCTCTTCTCCCCCCTCTCTCCTTCCCCCCTCTCTCCCTCTCTCCCCCTCTCTCTTCTCACCCCCTCCTCTCTCTTCTCCCCCCTCTCACTCTTCTCCCCCCCCCTCTCTCTCTTCTCCCCCTCTCTCTCTCTCTCCCCCCTCTCTCTTCTCCCCCTCTCCCCTCTCTCTCTCCCCCCTCTCTTCTCCCTTCTCTCTCTTCTCCCCCTCTTCTCTCTCTTCTCCCCCCTTCTCTCTCTTCTCCCCCCCTCCTCTCTTCTCCCCCTCTCCTCTCTCTTCTCCCCCTCTTCTCTCTCTTCTCCCCCTCCTCTCTTCTCCCCCTCTCCTCTCTCTTCTCCCTCTCTCCTCTCTCTCTTCTTCCCCCTCTCTCTCTCTTCTCCCCCCTCTCTCTCTATCTTCTCTCCCCCCTCTCTCATCTCCCCCCTATCTCTCTTCTCCCCCCTCTCTCTCCTCCCCCTCTCTCTCTTCTCCCCCCTCTCACCTCTTCTCCCCCCCTCTCTCTCTTCTCCCCCCTCTCTCTCTTCTCCCCTCTCTCTTCCACACCCTCTCTCTTCTCCCCCCCTCTCTCTCTCTCTTCTCCCCCCCTCTCTCTCAACCCTCTCTCTTATCCCCCTCTCTCTTACCCCCCCTCTCTCTTATCCCCCCCCTCCTCTCTTATCCCCCCCTCTCTCTTCTATCCCCCCTCTCTCCCCCCTCTCTCTCTCTCCCCTCTCTCTCTTCTCCCCCTCTCTCTTCTCCCCCCTCTCTCTTCTCCCCCTCTCTCTTCTCCCCCCCTCTCCCCCTCTCTCTTCTCCCCCCCTCTCCCCCTCTCTCTTCTA